>NW_006800241.1:284582-293929 GCF_000485575.1 Poecilia formosa | reverse complement strand
TCTACCAGACTATTGGGGGGGATAACACCCCTAGAGCCCGGAGTCTAGAGGACCACATTTAAATCTGTTGCAGGCTGGATTTAGCCACCATGGGTCGGGTTTGACGCATGTGGTCAATATTCACCCATCTATCCCTGGCAGAGTTGGGAGCTTTGGTTAACCCACTCTTCCCACAGCGATGTACACTCACCTCTTTTCCTCACAGTTCAGTCCACACACATTTTACAGCCTCACATTGCTACTCCAACCTTTTTTTTTTTCTCCCCAGACTTCTTTTTAAACTATATTTCCAATTGTACTTTTACTGAGACAGATCGTGTTACTGCACTGGTGCCTAGACCGACGTGTGCACAGTGCAGCCTGTGCTTAATGTCAAACCTGTACAGACTCTGAAAGCCTCCAGACACCTGCAGGTTTTCACACTCAGGGTTTCCTCGCTGTGTGAATGTTTTTCACAGGAACAACAAAGAAAGATGGACCTTTTCATGGGAGTCTGTGTAACTCGGGGACTTGGAAACGATTCATGTATTGTACAGTACCAGTGTTAGTGATGTAAAGTTAGCATTTGCTGGGGCCGAGCTTTACTGCGGTACATCCTTAAAATCAAAACCATGTGTTTTAAGTAGAGATGGACTGATCTGATGTTTGTATTGGTTCCGATATTGATAAAAATTCTAGATCGGATATCGGTAACAGTGCCAGATCCGTAAAGGCAAATCTATTCGGTCTAATTCTATGCTTTGTGTTCTTGAGCGGTGTCATGCTATATTATCTATTTTGCATTAAATTTAGAATCCCTAATTGCACTTTCTGCACAATTTGGAAGATTTGTTGCAGTTTTTTTTTTACATGCTTGACCAAGGTAGTAAACCTATTGTTTCAGTTTATCATTTATTTTACTGTTCTACTTCTAATAGCACAGATTGAACAAATGAAAGTTGTTTTTACATGTCTGACCAAACTTGTGAAGCTTATTAATGTATCCAAGTGTGCTGCACTCCTGCATAGTTAACAAAACCATGTAATTCAGTTCATGTCTGTGTTTAAAAACTAGAAAAGTTTTTTTCTATTATATTTCAGGAGTTCAATAAACTCCTGCCCTAGTCCTACTTATGTTTTTACGCTGAGCAGTTGTCTGAAGTTCAAGGCAAACACTGGCAGGTTTGTGCCTTAATTTTGATACAACTCTTTGATTGTTTGGCTTATGCAGCTCTGGAAGAAATGAAGAGACCTCTTAAAATGATCGGTTTCTCTGGTTTTACTTTTTACAGGTATATGTTTGAGTAAAATGAACATTGTTCTTTTATTCTGTGAACTCCTGACAGCATGTCTCTGAAATTCCAAGAAAATATTTATTATTTGTTAGCTGAGAAATGGTCAATGTTCCGAATAAGGTGCAGTGTTTTGTGCTTTCCGATCTTGCATAGTGCACAGGTTACTTTTTATTTTTCATTTAGAAACCTTGTGTTTTGTGTTTTGACTCGTTCAGAGTTCAGTATTTGGTGTTTTGTGGACTAATGAGGTTTGGTGTTGTGTTTTGTTCATTTTGTCCAGAGTTGTATGTTCCAGTGCAATTCCATTAAATCAAATGGGATTAAAACATGCAGAAAAATGTCTTTCAGTCAGGATCCCAACCCCTAGTAGAAAACTGTTAAATATATTCTCAACATTCTGCATGTTTGCTCAGATGATTGTTGGTTTTTACAGAAACGCTCTCGCTGTGTGACCGTGAATGAAGCCAGAACATGGAAACACAGTCGGTGGTGTTAGCTTCCTCTGCTCTGACATCACTGCTGGTTTTACAGTTTTAAATAGCAGACAGCTATTCAGGGGAGATGACAGACATTAGAGATGTTAATGCAGGATGACACTCTCTGCTCTTTTTCCTGATTAGCCACAATTTTGATCAGAAACTTATTATGGATGGGCTTTGAAGACCCAGTGAAGACTACGTCCTGGTGTTCAACTGTTTTTATAAAGGAGGGAGAAACATTATTTCTATTTTTATAAATCAAGAAGACAAACCAACAGTCCCTACTGATCTGAATCACAGATTTGCCTCAGCAGAAACCTCATCATGTCGGGCTTTAGTCTCTGGGAAACATTGTTGTTGTGGCTTCATGGTACCTGTGCCGTTGAGTTTTGCTTACATTTTTAGCAGAGTTTGTTCGGGATCATAAAAAAAACCAACAAAAACACCAAAGCTCCCCGGACGTTGCCACAGCAACACTGTCAAGACAGACACGTTTCTGTCTCGGAGGGAACGCTTCGTCTCCCCAATCACTCTGCCTGAGTGCAAGGCTACAAGCTCTCCCCGCTGCCGCAGCGTCTCTTTGAAACGTCCGGCGAGTGCCCTGATTGATGTGAACATGAAGGCATCATTAGGTCTGAGCGTCTACAGCTGCAGCCTCGTATCAAACGGGAATCTGTTTCACCTTGTTTCATAAAAGCGGTGTGTACACTACAGCTTCCCTTACTGCGTGTGCCTGGTTATCACTCTGTGAGACCCTTCTCCCCCTTTTTTTTCTTTTTCTAGATTTGACCAATTTTATACGGAATCAAATTTCATAATTTCTTGCTTTAAAATTAATTTTATACCTGGGGTAAGTTCTTACTCAAGCATATCTGCTCATCATGTCGCAGCACTAAAGGCTTATTTCTGTGAGAAGAGAAGGAACAACTTTTACCATCATTGGAAAGTGACAACACAAAGAGTGAACATAATAATGTCTTACTTTCTACCTTAAAAACAATGGGACTAAAGCTGCTTTCACACAGCAGGTGAATTCGACTCAAATCTGATTTTTTTTGGTTTTTGTTTGTTTGCTTGCTTATTGTCCGACTTTTTCCTCGACATAAGCAAAGATCTCCGACTAGCATTTTCAGAAATCGCCAGGGTTTCCTCATCCGCTTAGAGGTTGAACCTTTCCCAGCTGAGTCCACACAGATCTCAGCAGGTCTTCAGTTCCTGTGTGGGTCACTTGGAAGGTCGTTAAAACATCAACTTACATGTTTGCTTTCAAGTGACAGTCCTAAGTGACACCGCAGCTCTGAAGCATTTGTTTTTGCGAAACTATTTTGGACACGGATATAAATTTAGAACGAGGCCAATAGATTTCACTGCTGTTAAGTTGTTGTTGCTGACATATGTAACGTCAAGACCCATCTATAAGGCAATTAATCATATTTTATTTTTTCTTTAACAAACTAAAGCTTCCAGTCAGAGCCTTTGTGATCATGTGTTTCTGGTACGCCTGTAAACCTGACGCACAATTAACAATGGACCACAAATCTGCTTCTCTTGGGTTTAATTTTTGCTTCCAAAAATGATCTAATTGGACGCTGGAAAAGACCAGTGTTGTGCTAGTAGGAGTTAGCAAAGCTAATCAAGTCTATAATGGCATGTCAATGCTAAACATGTAGCAGCTAGCACAGATGTTCCCAACGCTAATGTCGGCGTCCATAGTCCACGTTTCTAAAGAAGCTCTATGAATGATCAGTTGTTCCTGAAATACCTGAAAGTTGAATGAGTACAACAGCACCAACGGTACCAACTGAAGGCCAAACAACCTAAATAACAGATTGGAAACAATAAATGTCTTTGTTGTTCGGTTCACATGTGCATTTATTCAGTAATTTAGCATCAAAAAGGGTTTTTGATTTGAACCTGTTGCTTATTTTGTCTCTGTTCAGTTTTTGAATAGCGACTTGGAATGAGATTAATTGTGATGAATTAATTACAGACTCTGGAATTAACTGGATTAAAAAGTTTGAGTTCCTCCACTAGGAGGATGCAAACACATCACAGCAGCTGAGCTGTGAACTTTCATAAAAACACATTTTTGTGAATATCTTGACATTTTTCTTCCATATTCCAACAAAACTCAACAGTGCAAAGTTTTGGAATATTTCTAACAAAAGCAAATAAAAAAACAAACAAAAAACAATAACAACAACAAGCAAACTTCAGTCTCTCCATACATCTTTCTTGGTTAGCATCACAAGTTTTCTCCTCCTGCAGTGACATTTTCTACCACGCAGCACAAAAAAAATAAATAAAGAAATTAATTTTGGACAAACTTAATTTTTTCCCAGACTTAGTAGAAATTTAGTGTCCCTTTCATTTGATGATTTCTATTTGTCTTGAAATAAATAGCAGGAAGGAGACTCTCATAGTAACGGTTGCAGACTTGCACTGGGCAAGTCTCGTTTCTTTTTTAGATAAGAGTTTTCAATCATGAAATGGACCTTTCAGCACCGCTCAGATTTGTAGCGAGAAAAGTATTTATTTGAAACATTTAGCTCCGAAGCCACAGATTATTAACAGAAGTTACACGGCTTCAAGAGCAGAGAGGAGGAACATGATAAATGACGTCTAAAGCTTCCCCCCTGCCGATCTCCCGGCGTTTATCTGCAGCCGTGTGTTTAAGTCCAGCAAACGGAGCCGCTCTTTCCCTCCGTGACCTTTAACAGAACCGCACAGCGCCGTCGTCCCGCTGACACCTTTGCCGTGTTTGTTTTTCATTACTGGAGTTGCATCCTCACGGGACGGAGCAAAGTCAACAGCCCCGTGGCGCGGCACCGCCACACGGAGGCGCAGCCGGGTGCCTCGCCGTCGTGGCGGTGCCCGTTTGGGTTTCATCTGGACTCATCGTCTTTCCTGGAGCCAACGTGGATCAGTGAGGCTCGGTTTCCCAGGAGGAAGTGATGGTTTTTGGGGCTTTTTTTTTCTTCTTCATAATGATCTGAAGTAAAAGTGTGTGAATTTCATTCTGCTTTGTGCAGCGGTCGATTGCTTCATGGAGCATCTCAACAATCGAAAATGGCAAATAGGAAGTTCTTTATTAAATGTTTATCTCCAGATGCGCTCTTCTTAAAGCCGGAGCACAAAGTGTTTGTTTGTAGAGAACGCAGACAGAGTAATTTCCCACAGGGCCTGAGATTGTACTGAGAGATGAACATGGAAGCTTTTTGCGTTAACATTTGGGTTTCAATCCGATAATATTTGTATTTTTCACAATGTTGAAAAAAAAAATTGTGGATTGGGTATTGATGCCCAGTCCATAGGAGCAGATCTAGTTGGTCTAATTCTACGCTTTGTGCTCTGAGAGCATTATTTTACTATTTATTATTATATTATATTATTTATTTATTTAATTATATTTAGAATTTCTAATTAAACTTTTTGAACTGTTTGAAACAAGGTTTGTAGTTTTTATTTACTTTTGACCAAGAAAGTCAACCTTTTGTTTTTGTCAGTTTCTTTAATTTATATTGGCTGTCGTTCTCCTAATATCACTGATTAAACAGATTAAAGTTGTTTTTCCATGTCTGTCCAGGCTTGTGAAACTATCGGTGCATTTAAGTGTGCTGCACTGGTGCAGAGTTAAAACAAATTTGTAATTCAGTATATTTATGTATGTTTAAAAAACAAACATTCCGTTTAGCTCTGCTTTTCCATATCGGATCGGTATTTGCCGATACTAAACCTCAGATATCGGTATCGGAAGTGAAAAAAGTGGATCGGTGCGTCCCCAAACATTTTTTGACAGTAAGTTTATGTTTTTTGGTGTCTTGAAAATGAGGCATTTCAAAATCCTCCCGATCATGAAGTCACATTTGATGGACACTGCGCTTGTTACCTAGCAACTCTAGCTGAGCTCCAGCACATTTGGTCAGCTGGTTTTACTGCTGTCTGCTCTGTACAATGGCTGCTGGAAAAGACAAGTTTTTATGTTGACTTGCCATCCAGAAATCACTTACTGCATTTTTGTCGGTTGCGCAGAAGGCTCCACTTCTGCTTTTCTAAGATGTACAATCTGCAAACCCACTTAGTGGCGGTTAGGACTTACCTTCCTGTTTCTCCTTTCCCCACACAGGGAGGAGGAGGAGAGCCTACGCAATAAGATTCGCGCCGACCACGAACGAGCGCTGCAGGAGGCGAAGGAGAAGCTGCGCAAGTCTCGCAAGGAGGTGAAGGCCGAGATCCAGACGGAAAAGGCCAAAATCATCGAGGACCTGAAGAAAAAGGAGGCGGGGCCCAAACCCTTACCGCCCGTCCCCATGCCCAAGGTCGTCGGAGTCAGCGACGGGGAGCCGCCTGAGGCAGACGCCAAGGAAAAGCGGGATAAGATCAGAGAGGTAAGAATGTCTTTGTTGGATTTTGTGGTAATGTGTTAAAGCGATAACCTTCGGCGTTTTACTGGGAGGCTAGTTGGCAGACTGAAGCTTTGGTAGTGAAGAATTGTCGGATGATTATTGTGTTTTAGAGTTTGCTTTTTGGGGGTTTTATAAGAAAAGAAAAGGTGTTGTTGTCATTTGTATTGAGTCTTCCTGGGTCAATACTTTGCAATTTTTCCTCCCTGGTTTTATCTTTCTTTGAAACATGGCTGAAGTTCCGTCAGACTAAACGGAGAATATTTGTGGACATCAATTTTCAGCTTTTTCTGCAGAACTACACCGTTCCTTTATAGCTCTGCCTGTGTCCTGCAGGCTGAACTGCTGCACTAGTTTTAAGTCATTCATGTTTTATCTTATTTCAAGTGCTCAAAGATATTTTGCACTAGAAACTAGACCAGAAATCCTTGGTAAGATTATGTGTTTTGCAGTATATTCTGGAAAATACAGTAGTCAGGAAAACAGAATTGTGCTCTGACTCGGGCACCCTGTTCCTCGTATGTCGTATAACTTGTCAACGTTGGGATAAGAAGGCCTACTCACACTTTTATTTAAAGTTTTTTCCCCATTTATTTCTCTCAGATGAATAACTGGGAAAAAAAAATCATATCTTATCCTTTTTAAATCCTCACATCCACTGAGACTCCTCTCTGGGATTGACGGGCGTCTAATGAACGTTGCTTTCAGAGTGGTGCGGTGCGGTTCAGCCCCAAACCTACGACCCACAGAGCCAGAGCGCATCCGACTGTACGTCGCACGCTTGAATTCCTCCCGTCGCCTGCTGCCCTGTCTCCGAGCCAGCGCCTGGTGAAGGCCGCAGCAGCAGGCCAGACAGACAGTGCATGTGCAGAATGCAGATGGTGCTATCTGGTGCTGCTCTCTTTACACGCGATGCCAGCCCCAGCGTATCTCTCTCCTCTCTGCTCTCCTTCCTTTCCCCCCCATCTCTCTCTCTGTGCAAGTTTCCTTGCATAATTGCCTCGTGTCGTGTCTCATGAAACGGCACTCGGAGTCGGAACGCTCGCTGTGCCGAGGAGCGGGCTCTCTCCTCTCCAGAAACTGCCTTTGTCTCTAAAAGCCTCTTTTGTTCCCTTTCATAATTGCCATGCAGAGAGAATGCCGTACACCCCCAAATGAGAAAGAATGAAGCAGCTGTATGGGCAACAGCGCAGCACAATCCTTCCCCCTCCTCCCCCTTCCTCCCTACCATCCTTTCCTGATTGCCTGGCAAATCCAAGGAGAAAGCCTCATAACACGCAGCAGAAGAGTCTGAGTGAGTGGAATATGGGAGCCGTTCCTCTTTCCTATCCGGGTTGCAGGCTGCTCTTTGGCCCGCATGTTGATCAAGTTCAGGGAGATGATCCAGCATCGATGAGCTCGTCAGCGTCGCATCCAGATAGAAAGCAGTAAATCACTTCCATGGAGCAGAACCTTCCTTTTTAGTTATGTGCATTTTTGGTGGCATTTCATAGCATAATCAGGATGGGGTGCACTGATTTATCAGCTGACCAATTTATCGGCACCGGTGAAGCAGATATTATTCAACAATCTTATCTACCTTAACAAAAATCAACCACAGTCGTCTTCTGCTCTCCTGTGAGAGGCGTTTGACCAGCAGACCCTCCCTCCAGCTCATGTCTGCACGTTTACAGTCGACTGTTGCCAACTAAACAACTTTCTTGCCATATTTAGCAACATTTCAGAGAAATGTTTGACAGCAGCCAAATCAAAACACAACTCTTCAAAACGATTGTAGTGGAATAAATGTAATTATTGACGCTACCAGCTCTATTAACCTGTCGCATTATGAAATGTTGTTGGCTCAGAGCTAAAAAAGAAAAAAAAGAAAAAAGAGTGAATTTGCATATTGCTGTTACATTTTAGCATAATTGGGAATTTCTAAAATGAGATTTTATTTGAAAATGTACACTGGATTACAAGTATGAAGAGGCATAACATTATGACCACTCACAGGTTGAGTGAATAACTTTGATTCTTTTGACAATTTTTGGTTGTCCTTTGCTATTTCCTGACCAGAACTGGATAAAACTGGAGTGTTGAAGGACTTGACTCTACGGACACAATGAGAATTGAGTTTGTTTTGTAGCACTGTGTCCTTTTTATTTCACAACGCTGCTTTAGGAACATCATGTTTTGTGCTTTGCTGCCACATGACAACTATTTCAAAAGCATTTTCCTCTGAACATTTTCTAAAATCCCACTAAATGTTGTGAAAAGCGGCCCAAATTTTCACAGCCGGCCCAAAGCTGTTTTTCTTTTCCAGCCAAATGTGTTCAAAAGCAGCCCATTCTGGCAACACCGTTCACCACAGAAAGTGTCTGCAATTGGCGCCAGAATCAGAGCTGGTTTATTGAACAATCACTGCAAGAATACAAGATCTAGTTTCTAGTGCAAATATATTGGTTTTCTCTTATTTCAAGAATAGTGGCTTATAATTAACTTTTCAGCAAGTTGCAGGAGTTTGTTTTGAATAAAAAAAATATTGATGAAAACATTGTAGTTTTGCTGGCAGCTCATTTCACTTTTAACAAGGCATTTTTCTCATGTTATGAGTGAAATAATCTGCCAGTTGAACTACAACTTTTTATCAATATTGAAGAATTACTGACTTAAAACAAACTCCTGTATTTTGCTTAAAAGTTACTTGTGAGTTAATTTGATCTTATTTAAGTCTGTGTAATAAATCAATAACAATATGTATTGTGGTAAACGCATGATAAATATGATAAATCAGTAATACATCTGATGGGATATTCAATAATTTCCTCGAACTCTGATCCAGAACCCCGTAGCATTCTGGGAGGACGTAGGCAGAGGAGAAAGATTAGCTGCTCACAGCTAGCTATATACGATGAGTGGCATCAACTAACTCACTCATTCTTTGGTTACCTAGCAACAACCTGTTTTCTCATAACTGCTTAAAAATTTAAAAGAGCGGTGAAAGGAGAAAACGAGCAGAAGATCTCGAGAAGAAGATGTGAAGCAAAAAACAATGGGAAAGTTCACACCACCAGTTTGTGGATCATGTCAGATACGTAAAACAAACAAAAACAATCAATAATTAACTATCGACTGACATGAAATCCTTATATTGTGGTACGTTTTTCAAACATATCTTCCAGACAGTCTTATTTCAGTTGTATAAGATA
>NW_006800241.1:208665-283914 GCF_000485575.1 Poecilia formosa | reverse complement strand
ATTTTATTTTATTTTATTTTTTTTACTAAAATGAGTATATTAAGTTACACAATAAAAAACAATAAAAAGCCACATTGCACAAAAGTTCACCACAATACAGACGACGCATAGAAGCAGAACAAAAGTAAGAATCACATTACTCTCTCTTGGCAGTACAATAAAGCACATTTGGCCTCCAAATGACCCCAGATCTCAATCCAGTTGCGCATCCGCTAATGTGCTGAGCAAACGAGCCGTTTCCATGGAGACCACCCCCGAGCCCACATGTTGAAAGGACTCGGTGCCACATAGCACAGCTCACCTTCAGGAAGCAGCTGGGGTCCGTCCCTCTGTGGGGCCCGGCGATCCCCGTACAACGCCTGGTCGGCATCGTGGGAGACCGAACGGCTCCAACAGCTCCAGAAACACTGAAGTGGTGGAAAAAAGAAGAAGAAGAAGAAAACGGTTTACAGCAGCAGTGATCTGATCATCCATCTATAAAACCTTTTGCTTTTATGGACATCCTGCTAAAAGTTTTCATTTCTCTTCCATTTTGTGGTGATGGAGACTTATTTAGCTTCTGATTGTCACTGCCACTCTGCAGGCTGCTTGTATCGTAGTTATCGTGACAAAACGCTTCATGGCAGCAGACTGTTTTTTTTTTCTTTTTTTTTCTTCTACTCTCCCGGCTCTTTCGAGCAGCTGTGTTGTGGCTAAGCTGACAGAAAGCAGAGCTTCCCAGCCTTGGGTTTCATTGACCATTTTATTTTGCAGGTGTGCAGCAATTGGGTTCACTTTAGAGGCCTTCTGATTGGTTGGAAAACACAGATTTCAACAATGGCCTTCTGAAAGCACAGCTTGCCTCTATGAATTTATGAATAATGCTTATTTTATGTTTTTTAAGGAAGCGCCTTCTCCACAAATAATCTGGAGTTGCATTCCACAATAAAATTTGTGAATATGTGATTGTGAAAGCCAAAATAAATCAGACATGTCTGCAATTTTTTCGATTTTCTTTTTGAAGGGGCTGTATTATGTAACATTGACTTTTTTTTTTTTAGCTTTACATCACGTTATAATGTTATTTCCTCATCAAAAACACACCTGGAATGATGCCTAGATTCTTTCATCCATGTTTGAGAAATCCTTTAATCTCCATGGCAACTGAAAACCCCTAAGTGGACCAAGCCTCGCCTTCGAGGACGTAGCTCTTCCTTGGAGCTGCAGTTTCCAAGCTTCAGAACTTGGACCTGACAGAGCAGCACTCCTCCACAATCCCCCCATTCAACTCCTACAAACTAGCCAGCTGGAATTAGCAAACACCTAGTAGAATGCCTGATGAGCTCCTTCAAGTTATATTGAGCTGGTAAAAATGTTAAAGGGTTAATGGAAGAGCACTATATCAGAGCAGTTTTTAAAGAGACGGAGGCCCAATTTCAAAGCATTAAATCATGAAGTCATATTTAAAGTCATATTTGATATGTACAGCATATTTATAACAACTGATGGTAACATAGTCATTTATATCGGTTATAAAATGACACTACGGGCCTGGAAAATGCATAATACTGCCCCTGTAAATAGCTTCATACATGTTTGTGCTTCTCATTTCACTTCTGAATAAATTTTAAGGGTAGCACTCCGCACTAACCCATCTGAACCCAACTTGACCAACTCGATTAGTAATTTATGAATAGTCAGAGGCAGCTTGTGTAGCGATATGGCTGTTTTATGAGAAACCCTCTATGCATAAAAAGATGTGATGGGAACAATTCCTTTGTGGAGCGCTTTTGATCAGGGCTTATCTTCAATTTGCAGTGCTTTATTTTTTTTATGTTCATGTGCTTATGGAAGTGCCAAATCCTGTTTAAATATAATTTAGTAAATAAAGAAGTCTTCTTTTCCCAACACAAATTTTAAATGGAACATTTTCACCTTTACAGACCCACTCTGATTAAGTCTGTCTTAGCGAAGTTATTCAGCCTTCCCAAAATTGGCGGGTGATTACGGCTAATTGCAGTGCATAATCGCTGCAAAGGCAAGAGGAAAGGGGAGGGGGGGAGAAAAAAGTCTATAAATGATCCTGGTTGGCTCATCAGGAGGGGGGCGCTCTGTTGGAGCTCCCTGGAGCTTGCCTGTCGATTTGGCTCACCGTTCGCTCAGCTGTGACTTCAGAGCGAGAAAGGCAGAGATTTACAGATTTGCGGCTGGCGCTGGAGCATACGCCGCATCCCCGCAGAGCTATGGACTGTGGCTGCAAAGTCCAGAAAAATCAATGGCCGAAGCGGCCTCATCTCTGCACAGCCTGAAAGGTACTATCCAGAGGTGTCGGTGCGTGCGGAGACCACAGTGGTTTCCAATAAAAGAATGAGATATCTGCAGGGAAAGATATCCACATCATCTCCTTCAGCCCTCACACCAAGCAATCGTCAGTCACTGTTTCCTTTCTGCTTGGGATTCGTAACAATGTTTGACCGACGGCCTGGAACATTACTCCATCCTGGCTCTATTTGTGTGTGTGCAGCTATATTTTCATCCATCATTGTGTCTTTTATTCACTCTTCATTTACGCTTTTCACATCATATTTAACAATTTCCCTTCTAGTTGTTTGGGCTTTTTACCCTTTTCAGTCATAGATTATTGCTGTGTGGCTCCTTAAAATGTACACTTTTATTGTTCATTGTTTTTCCAGGGGAATACTAAAACAATCTCTTCTCATTTAGTCACTGCAAGGTTCTTTTATTTAGTTGCAGAACATTAAAGGTTTCATCTAGAGACATCCTGTTGTATTAGTCAATTGTCTCACAACTGAGGGATAACAAAATAATAGAAAGTAGGGATCCACGACACATTGGTATTGGCCTTTTTTTTTTTTTAACATATCAGTATTAGTCCGATAAATAAAACTAATCTAACATTAACAATCTATTTCTGCTGAACAGATAGGGTGATGAACATAGTCATCAAAGGGCAAATTGCAGTAGAGATGATGCTACTTCCTGTCTGAAGAAGTTAGTCAAAGACTTGGGTGGCCAAGTCCAGTACTCAAGATCCTGCACCTTATGGATGTATCCCTTTGCCAAAGTAGACTCAAAGCCATCGTGACCTGCTCTTGATTAAGAGGAAGTCAATGGATGGTCGGATGAACAATAGTCAACATCAGAAAGCCTAAATGATAAAATAAAGCAGTTTGATTCTAGGGTGTTTAGCCCTCTTGCATTTGGCTTCTGGTAAGTTGGGCTGCTCACAAATTAAAGAGGTATAGCCATGGTAGGAATTGGTGTTTGTGGTGGATGGCTGCTTTTTGTTCCCAAAACCTCGGGTACAATATGACTAAAAGTACCAAAGTAGAACGGAGAAGAAGCGAAATGACCAGGATCGAGGAATGTCAAACTCTGCTGTGCTAAACTCTGAGTGAACAACTCACATCCTTCTTGGAAAATAATTTCCTCACATTTCTGTGCTACTTCTGACTTGGTGATAAACATGTCGCTGGTGCTAACAAAAGCTAACTTTGAGTGTTATTCAGTGAGTAACAACTTCTACACCGAAGTGTGTTCTCAGCGGGACTCTGTAGCACTCTTTTCTGATCTTGACTGATCAAAAAAGTGTTGGATTTTTGAGTTTCAGACCAACTGCTCATCAGTCCGATTAGGGTGAAAACTGTGATTTTCATCACCAGCTGAATTTCCCAGGCATCTCCATGTTTTTGTCTGAAAGTCTCACTGTATTTGACTCGCCTTAGCCCTTGTTTAGAGCCCATAGATCTTTATTAGAGTATTAAGAAGTAAGAGATGGGCTGTCTTTCACTGGAGAGCTGCTACTTAATCCTTTCTGAGGCTGTAAAACTGGGAGAGTCCTGATTGTCGTTAGTACAGGGCAGACCCTAATGAGCTCCACCAATAAGAGCTCAGGTGATTGAGAGAGAGTGACATTGTATCTGGCAGAAGACGGAGTCCCGCTGTGGTGGCGTGTTCCCCCTCTGGGCTCCTGCCTCGGTACAACAGCTCTGTCTCCAAGTCGGCTTTCTCTCTCTCTCCGTTATTAGCCCGATAAAAGGACAAAATATGACTATATTCAGTAGGATTTCTCTTTGGGTAAAATCCCAGCATGCATTTTTGCCATTTTTATAAGTATGTGTGGGGGGGTTTTCTGTAAAATGTGTCAACATTTCTGCACCTGGACCTGCTGAAAAATGTCGTCTTGCTCAAAATGTAGAAGGAGGAAACTTTCCCAACATGCCCATACAGTTTTATCAACTAAGGTAAAGTTTTCTCTCTTGACAAGGAAAAGAAAGTCATCTCTTGAATTCTACAACTTCGATAAGTTGTTAGAGGAAAAAGGCACTGCAGGGAACTGGGAGCCTGTGATTGATGGTGGACATTTTCTCTGTTGGGTGTAATAGATCAGGGATTTCAGAGGACGACATTATCACGGTATATTGATTGTCAAGACACTGTGTTCTTAATTTGCTGGAGGAAATCTTAGACGGAGAGAGGGAGACCTTCAGAGTAGTAATGATGATGATAATCGCTCTTTTCAGGCTGGCTTTTTTTTGTGTTTTCAGATTCCACGTTTTGACCTCTTGTTATTGCTGAGTGCAGAGCATAAAGCCATCAAAAGACAATTCACGATGCTGCTCTGACTGAGGCACTTAACAATAGATGTAAAGCTTTTAAAATCCTCTAAAGCGCAAATCATCAATTCATCTGTTTATTTTATAAGGCATATTTTGCTGTTTGGTTTGTTCAGACTCATAGGTCAACATGAAGTGGTTAGCATTACCAGTCTGCCACATTGTTGTGGCCCACAGCTCTTTATATGCCTGATTGATTTTCTTGAAGTTTGGAAGCATTTGTTTCTAGACAGCTCTGTAACGGTTCCTCTACAGCATTTCAATCAGGTTGAGATTTGGACCTCGACTGGATCATTGGAACACATTTGCCTTGTTTTCACTGAGCATGGGTTGGTTGCGTAGGCTGTTTTGTGATCCGGAGTATTGAAGAGAGTGATTCCACCACAAGTTGGACTGTCTCTGGACAGGCAGGGTTGAACCCAAACCTTATGTCATAGTACTGCACCGACAAACATGACGCACTAGGAGGTCTCGCACTTGACGCAAGACCTTTGATTGGCGTTTTTCTGTTCACCAATCAATGGACTTTGTTGGGCGATCTCAGTACTGTAATATTGTACTGAACCTACGAATGAAGGGGGCCTAGGAAACCTGTCCTGTATCAACAGTCAAGCTTTAACTTTCAAATGGGATCACATTTAGCTCACGAAGATGATGCGTGGTTTGGCTCTCTTGGATGTCTTGTACTTTAATCTCCAATTTAGAGTTTCTCTGAGGTTGGCACAGTTGGATGTTGTAAATTTGCCAGAATATCCACTCCTAGGAAGACTGGCAGCAATCCTACTTGTTTCCAACATACAATGTTTCTCACTGTAGAACTGTTTTAATTGTTTGGAAATGCTCTTGTGAACCTCTCCAGATTGAATGTTGGCAACATTTGCTTCTCTTGCCATGCTGTTAAGTCTTGAAAGCTCCACGATGGCAAACTGCTAACCCACACGTCCTGCTTTTTCACACTTGCAGTCCGCTTATCAAGTGTTTTCATTTGTAGCGTTCTGCTTTTGTATTTTTTTTTTACAGCTTCCCCCTGTTATCTAGAGCAAGGAAAGGCTTTATTTACCCAGTGATTTATTTAAACAGTTTTGAACCAGGGTGGTAATAGATTCTCATTATTTACTCATCACTCAAGAGTTCCAACAAAGATCTCCTTGGAAGAAAAGAATCTGTTTTTAATAAGGACTTTGGCTTAATATTCACTCAGTCATGCCTGGAAGTGGCAGATCTCCCATAACGTTGTGTAATGATGCCAGTAGTTTTTATCAGGCCAAATTTTAATCAGCGTCCAGCTAGAGAAGCCATCAGCAGATTGAATTGAACAGGACAGCGGGTATATATCATGGTGCTTCTTTCATCCAGTTCCAATCCCACATTTGTTCTTCGATTTAAAACTGTTCAGAAATGCTAATGAGCTCCAAAAATATATATATATTTTTTCATATTTACTGAGCCTTTAGATTGAGAGCAGCTTGAAACCAGCCAGCACGGACTCCGTCACTGCCTCAATTTCACGGTGAGTCTATTGCTACCCTTTGGTTAAGTGCTCTGAATGTATTTATTGCAAGAAGCAATTCACGTCACTCTCTCGCCACCCCTGTGCATCTTGTGAAAGAGCCTGGCCGCTAAAGCCCAGATAGGAAGCCTCCAGGGGTGAGTCGAAGGGAGATGAGAAAGATGAGGGCAGAGGGGGACGGGGGCTGTAAATCAGTCACAGTGACTCCGGAGGTCAGTCAGATCGCCACATAACTCCAGCTCAGCTCTTCAGCTCCTCACACATCCAACGGCTTGTCAGATGGATTTTTCTTCCTCCTAATAACCACCCGAGTAACGGCCTTGGTTTGCAACTTTTGGTTGGATTTATGAATTTTCCCCGGCCCCGTGGTTATCCATGCTCCGTACCCTGTAAACGTGTCTGTATATGAGTGTGCGGCACAAGAGGAATACGTGGGGGTTTAATTCATTGCTGTTCCTTTGGGGAAAGAGGCGGAAAAGCCTAGACTAGCCTTCATTTCCATGTAGCTCTCTGCTTACGCTGAAGTTCTTGCCTGGTTATGCTAAGTGGAGGATTACCTCCTAGTTCTGCTTGAAGTCAGCTGAGATCTCATTCATGCTGAAAATGTGGACATTTCCAGACTGATCTGGATTCAGGTATTGTTGACAATGTGCCTGATCTATAGGGGAAGATCTATTCAGTCTAATTCTATGCTTTGAGCTCTGAGTGACGCCGTGCATTATCATTTATTTTACATTAGGTTTAGAATTTTTTGAACTTTATCCAGTTGTTGAAGTCAAAACAAGGTACATCAAGTATTTGTTGGTGTGTTTGTATTCTGAGGTCAGCATTACATTTTTGTTTTTTAAATGTAAACAAAGCAAATTTTCAAATTTTCATTGATTTGTAAACTGATCACCGATTGGCATTGATCAAGAAAAAATAGTGCAGTTTGTAGAACAAGGCCGATTGATTGGTGCATAGCGACGCTACATAGAGTTTAATGAAAACTTATTGAGAACTAATTTCATAGCTACCTTGAAACATGAGGCTCTTGAACTGTGAATTTTTCTTGCATTGCTAATTTTTACCTCCAATTCAGTCTGCAAGTTTCATTCCTGAAGAATATTTTTAGCAAAAACAATCAGAATGTACTTAGATTTGGATAAATGCATTCATGAGATGACGTGAGGCTACTTATTTTCATCCAGTGCAGCGCCATCCATATCTGTGGCTTCTTACTCTTTCAGCTTCATGAACATCACCCGCTTTGGTGATGGAGGAAACTAAATTTCGCTCATCCTGACCTTAATAACATCAGGTCACCCCTGGACTTTAACTTTTCTGCCAGTCAGCTCAGTTGTCCAGCGTTGCTTTATTAGATTTATGCAGGATCTGAAAAATCTTTAAGAAACCCGTCTTTGAAACAAATGCTATATTTAATGTAAAAGTAGGCGTTTCAATAAGCTGTCATTGGTATAACCTTGAATAAAAAAGATACTGCATTTTAAAATGGCAGCAGTTACAGTAGACCCCCAATGTTCGAAGGAGTTGGGGACCACTGCCGTTTTCCTAGTTCAAGCACCAAATACATCTTATTACGCATTAAAACACACATCTTAGCGCTACCACAGAAGCTAACATCTGTAGTCTTCCTCATTTCCACTCTTGGGGCTACAACCAATCAGCGCCAAGGAAAGTAATTGATGCTTCTGGATTGGGTGGTTTGTAAATGACAATCAATAGTATGTCAAGTAGTTTTGCAGATTTCCAAGCTGCCTTTTATATATTTTAGGTAAACTCTACAAATAAATTTGCAAATTTTAAATCCCACAGAAAATTGTTCAAAATAATGAATCTGCGAATCCTGAACCATATAAAAGGTTTTGGCTACTATATGGCTTCAAAAATAATTAGTTTTAATTTGTAACATGTATATATTATTGTGTTTTGATTCTGATACGTGGAACAAAGCAAAAATACAGAACTACTACTAAACTGGAACATAACATTTCATCCTTTTGTTCTTTTTTCATTACCTCAAGAGTTTGTTCAGGTGGCTGTCGGCTGCTTAACAGGCAACATCTGTTGGTGGCACAAAACGTCCAGCAACACAATTCTGTTCGTCAAGCGTTCCTGACCATAATCATCTGGTTGGCGGTCAACACTGCAGGGCACTGAATCAACAATCCCTTTTGATCCTTTTATATTCAGAACATTAATGTCTCTGGTTACTCAACTCAGTTGTGGCTTGTTTTAAAGTGTCCTTGCTTGGCACAACCAAACAAGACATCTCCGATAGGCTGAGCTGTATTACGGCGCTCTGTGCTCAGTCCCTTCAACACACACTTGAAGGCGGAGCTAGGTCCACCCAGGCGTTTTGCACACCTGAATGGTTGCCAAAGGATTTATTAAACATGAATGAAAGAATCAAGACACTTCAAGTATCTTTTTGATGAGGGAAGAACATTATAACATGATGTGTAAAGCTGAAAAACAGTTGATTTCACATAATACTGCCCCTTTAAAGATACTTTCCTAGACATTTTGTTTGGCCCCACAGAAAAATCATCACTAAATTTGGCCAAACTGGGTATTTTGTGGTGAGTTTGAAATTTGATTTGTCTTCTGTAATCATTTTAGAAGAAATGGAGCAATCTTTGTCCCTTCAGACTTCCTAGTGCCATTCTGCTCTCGCTCAAAATATGTTTCATCAATACAAATACCCTCATTTTTGGCTTCTACCGCTAGGTAGAAATCTGATTAATGCTGGAAGTTTGCCGATATAACCCCCACCCACCCCAAAAAACACATTCATTTTCATAACTTTTTACTGACTTTGCACAAAAAATACATGAGGTAGCACATTGCTGGTGAGTTTTTGTAGGTTCAGACCAATCCAAAAGATGGAAAAGTTCAATATTAAGACTTGTAGGTTATTCTGTCTTTGTGTCTGCTCTGCTGCCAGCTTCCTGATGAGATTTGGCTCCGATTACAGAACGAGCCGGCCACTTGGGCCGCCTCAAACCAATTTACCCCCCCTCAGCTGTTCCATGTGGCTCCCAAGACGCAGCCACGGCAAGCGGGTGGGCTGTCAGAATCAATCTTAGAATATGGTATCTTAATGTCCAATTAGTATGCTGGAGTCCCCTTACTATATAAGCAGTTTGTCAACAGTGCCAAACGCCCAGTTCTGTACTGCTTGTCCTTGGCATATGGGCCAATCAAAATCCGATGACACAGCCAATCAAGCCGCATCAGCGCGAGCCTGTCGGCGTTTTTAAAGTGTCTGCGTCACGCTGTGTGTTGTTTTTTGGATTTATAATCACAGAAAAGCCTAGAGTCTCAGAACACAGTGATGCTCCTCCTGTGCATCGTCTGGTAGTAGCTTGGCTTCGAGCCTGCTCCAAGGAGACTGGGTTGAACGGAGGGGGGGAAGGGACTGGGTACGCCACGCCCTGCGTGGCAGAGGCAGCCTGCAAGGGAAGATGGGAGAACGGAGGGTCTGATCGGCGTAGGCTTGCCGTGTCAGACTCTTCACAGCTCCTGCTACGCTGGAGGCTGGTTCAGATTCTGCTGGCCTAGTTATGGCTGCCAGCTCAGACTGACTCTTCTATCTGCAAGAGCTCCTCTGTGTCTATGTAGTCAATGAATTAGCTGAGAAAGGCAGGCCGTTATTCTTCTTCACTAGTAAGACGAGGGAAGACGTTTCTTTTTTTGCTTTTTTGTTGATTTTAGTCCATGGACTTAAAGTCTTAACACAAAAACTTTTGCAGTACTATATTGATAACGATAACAGTGATGGTAGGACGCCATGTCACGAGCGACAAATCATTTGCATGATAAATTAAAACAGCTGAATAATTTCCATTTGCATGATTTGTATGTTTTTCTCTTTCCTGTCTCTTTCATAATTCATTTTACTTAATGTTTCCGTTTTATTTATTTTGGATATTTAAAATGTCTTCCAGTTCCAGTGTTAAATGTTCATTAAAAGTTTATTGGCCCATGAGAATGTGCATTATGCACTTACCATTTCATCACTTCAAAATATTCTCAAAGCAACATTACTGTTAATCCTAATCACGTTTGGGACAATTGATCATCCACCAAACTTTGTTACAAGCCTAATGTTAGGAACTATTTATTACATCTTTTATTGGGTAACTATGGCTGTGACTGTGTGTCACGGCATTTATAGCTCCACAAACACACATACTATAGAAACACTTTTCAATTTGCAATACGTTTCTTTAGGAAACCAGTCACTGCACACAGTCACCATATTTTAAAACACAGCTACTGTATAGAGAAAATATTTAAATAATCAACCCCAACAATAAGGTGAGGTCTTAGACATCATTATTTGAAATTTATTATGACGACAAATCCAAAATTCTTATCCTGAAAAGAAATTTATCACAATAAATAAGCGAGGCGACCTCTATTATTTATTTTGTTTTTAAAATCTCAAATTCCAACTAAATGCAGCCTTTTTGTTGGAGTGCACAATATATCGACATCAGTATCGGCCGATGGTAGTAATTTTTTCATTTCATTTGCATCAATCCCATAAAACAAGGTCAATATTAACCTCCAAGCCTGTTGGTTTTCATAATGAATTAAAATGAGCTCAGTAATTTCCATTTTGATGATTAATGTTTATTGAGGGGCATTTTTGTTTAGAGATATTGTAGCTTATTAGTGGTTTTGGTCGTGTGTAATTCTTTTCCATTTTATTTATTGTTTTTGGTTATTGACTTTTATTTTGGATATTTGTAATAGTGTCCAGATCTGGTGTTTTTGTTTACTGGCCTTCGTGAGGGCAAACCTGGGACCACTTCTTTGTTATTACACATACACATTTGTAAAATATGGAACAAATCGCGTTCCATTTCGGTTTAATACGCGACACTACATTTAACAGTCAAATACGGGACAGTTCCGTATTTTACAGCAGTGGTCCCCAACCCCTGGTCCGTGGACCAATTGGTACCGGGCTGCGCAAGAAATAATTAAATATTTCCGTTTTGTGTATTATTTGAGTCTGGAGGATCTTTTATTTTGAAAATCCTTCAACCGGATTCTCTCACAAGCAGCAAAATGAGTAAGAAACGGATCAGATGTCTTTGGAAAGTTTCTTTGCTAAGGGGAAAAGGCCCAGAGAAGAGACAGGAGGATGGATTTATCAGGTTGTTCCTGATATATCAGGTTGTTCCTGATAAATCAGGAACCGGTAGATGAGTCAAACATTACAAGCCGCTCTGCGTAACATAAGGCTTCATTGCTAATGAGGCAATGAAGCTTCAAGCTGCTTCGCCACGTAGAGAAAAGCAGGCTGTGGATATAAGCAACACTTCGGGTGTCATTGTCTCCCATCACTCCCAGATGGGACCGTCTCGTTGCAGAGAAACAAGCTCAGGGCTCCGTTAGTCATTATCGTGAGTTAAAATTTTCACGATAGTAAAATGTTTGTTTTTGTAGCGCTTCTGTATCTTATTTTGAAGGGATATGTAAACGTTACCATAGCGACCAGAGTCAGAGAGCGTTTGGGCAGTGATCGAGAGGAGATGAGTGGAGCTTGTGAGTCTTAAGTCTAGTTTAGACGGTAAGATTTATGAATTGTCGGCCGATTCTCCAAACCTCTGTGATCACAGAGCTGATAAAAGTACAACAGGTTCAGTCGGTTTGTGTGTCCAAGGCAGGAGCAACACGAACCGATTCCAGTCACAAACATCGCGATTCCAGAGGATAATCCAGGAAAACCCCCAACATAGCGGGAGTTTAGAATAACCAAACATGGATGACGATGTAGAAGCAATAGTGACAGTTTGTGGACTGATTTTAAGAGATAAAAGAAACAAAAAGAAAAGACGACGGGAGCAGCCGCTCTATCTGCTGCACTATGATTTGGAGGCAACTGTTTTTTCATAGTTAACATTTTTAACTGAATAAACATAAACATATATAATAATGACCTTGACATATAATAAAAATTTCCACATATCATCTCTGATATCCACCGGACTCACAGTTGCGCGATATGTCAGCTGTTTGGGATTCACCTCTGTTCTTACGTCACCGCGCTTTCTGATTGGCTGCCTGTCACATTCAGGATGTTGTATTCTGGTTCCCAGTCAGGGAAAACCCCACAGGCTGCGATAAAAGGGCCAAGACAACCCAAACTGGGTATATTCAGGACTTGGTGGGATTTATCTGACAGTTCAGCCCCACATTAATGCAGACAAGTCATTTGTCATTTACAATAAGTCTCTGAATAAATTTTGTTTTTTAAGATCAAAATAAGTCATAAATTCAAACAAGTTTTCAGTTTTCACTCCAGAATAATAAACTTTTAAAAATCTAATCAACATTTACTAATGTCATATTTCAAATGAGGCCTGCACTTGTTGATATGACTATTACTTGCTCATTTTTCTCTTATTTTATTTAGAAATTCTGTAAATATTAAACTGCCATGGTGAGATATTTTTTTATGTTTCAAATGTAATTTGCACACAAGAGTACAATTACTTCTGTTTAACTGTTAGAAAGAAGTTAAAGTGTTAAAAAATGAAGTTAAGTGAATATTCAATTGCATGATATGCATGCTTCAAATGAACCAAAAGACATGCTTACGATTGCTGAAATTAAAACAAAAAAGTAAATGTAAAACACAGAATGGCTTGCTGAAATGTGTGTAAATATATTGCTGTTCTATGTAAAGAGCGTCCGCCAAGGTCGGCCCCCCTACATTTTTAACACACCAAATCTGGCCCCCTTTGCAAGAAGTTTGGACACCCCTGCTCTAAGATGATGACAATCAAACAGTGCAAATTTGATGTTGTGCTGTGCTGCAGGCGCCATTGTCACTGGTTTGTCATACAACAACGTTGCCTTTTATGCTGTTGTGTTTTTAACGGAATGACCGATGTCCGATATTAAATTTTACAGCTAATATCTGCTGATACCGTACCGATAATATTGTGCATCCCTACAAATTAGGAATTTAATCAGCCTATTACAATAACACATTTTTACTGGACGATAAATTGCCTCCGAAAAATATTGCAACCAACAATAATAATGAAGTTTTAAAACTATTTTCACGTAATACCATCATAAGGATCAACTTTAGTTTTGTAAAGAATTCTTAACACTGGGACGGGAGAACATTTTAAATATCTAAAATAACCAAAATAACAGTAATTAAAATGGATTTGGAAGTTTCTGCAACCAAAATCACATCCAAAAAAATACTCAGCTCAGACGCAGAGAAACAGGCAGGTAGAGCAAACTAACAGCTTTGTACTGACCGTTTCTCAAAAAGTTCACTTTTCAACACTACTAAAGAGCAGCATCTCTTTGACGACTGTCCACATGGAAATAATCACATTCATTTTAATTTATGATTCAATTAATTGATTTGTTGATTATTGTGACTGGCCTGGAATAGAATAAATCTGTAACCAACACCCAGTCAAGTTGCTGGATTGAAGAGCTGCGATTCCTCCCACATCAGGACCTTCTGTAACGTTTCCTTGTGCTTGTTGTTTCTGTCAGATGATGAAGCACGCTTGGGACAGCTACAGACAATACGGATGGGGTCACAACGAGCTGAAGCCCCTCGCTAAGAAAGGACATTCCACAAATATCTTCGGTAAGTCGAACACATACCCTCTCTCTTCCTCTGCCGTCCGTAACCGTTGGCACTTTGTTGTACGTCACAATCGGATGCACTCATGACTGCACACACACTCTGTTTTAAACAGTTACACACACAGACATTTTTCTTTTCTTTTTATATGTAGAAGTTCACATGAAAATGCTTGCAGCGGGATTTACGTCACTTTAGTCAGTGTGAATGAAGAAGCGTTTGTAGTTTGTTGAATGCTACTTTTGGATTCATAAGTGGTTTTACTTTGAAGGGCATTGCATTTTATGTTAGTCACATGGATGTCAATGTTTTTGTACGTCTCTGATTCTTTCCTATTTCTACACATCCTTGCAAAACTGTCAATAAACTTTGCAACATTCTATGTACTAGCCACAAATTTTCATTGCATATTATGTGATGAAGCAACATGAAGTATAGAAATGCAGTAAAATGTATATTTTTTTGCCATATAAAGTGGGTACATGTTTTTTTATTATTTTTTTAATAATTTTAGATTGTTTTTTCCTGGTCTTTAATAACATTGCATTTGCATTGTTTTTTGGGTGTGTGTGGTAGATAAAGCTGACAGTCATCAGCACATGCATAGACAGGAATTCTGTGTTTTCAAAGGATAGCTCCCAACATCAAGAGATTGTTAAAAATAAATAAATACAAGCAGTGGGCCCAGGATAGAACCCTGAGGTACACCCCTATAGCAAAGAGGCAACAGAAGATAAAGCAGAGCCCTAAAAAATGTGGTTAATTAAAAACCACATTTGAAGGTGTTTTGTTAAAATGTCACCCTAAAAATTTAAAATGTGCCCTTTTCCACTGGCATCCAATTAAAAATATGTCTTGACTTGAAAATTACGCTTTTGACCCCATCTGAGGTTCAGATACATTGTAGAGGGAAGAAGGGGAGCAGAAATTTCAGTCTCCTTTGATATTTCAGTTGCAACTTTACTTTGTGTTGTTCTAGTACATAAAACATCAGCAAAATGTATCTATTTGTGACAGAAATAAAAAAAAACAAAGAAGTGAACAGGTTTAAGGAGTGAGGCTAAATCAGCTTTGAGGTGGATACAAGCCGCATATCAAATTACATCCTTTCAAATATTCATAAATGGAACGGACAATCAGTGATTATTATGAGCAGTTGTTGTCTTAAACAGTGACTATTTTACGCAGGACTAATATTTTTATCTGGAGACCCACTCTGTTTGCGGTGACCTGGCGAGGTCTCTGTCACCAGAGGTTTCCTGTTTGATGAGAAATTGCTGCTGGCAGAGCTCCTTTTCCCACTGAGGGGTCAATCCAATACAGCCTCTCATGTCTGAGGTTTGAAGTTCAGATGCTGTTTTCTGTTATCCTCCCCTGCAGCTGTGCTCTTGTGATGATACAAATCACAAAACCTGAAGTGGGAAGGAGAGATTTGTTTTCTACTTTTTGAAAAAAGAACGGGAATAAAAGTATAAAACTATGACACGAGCGGTGGCTTTTATGGCAGTCTTTTATGTAAAGACACTTCAAACAGAAAAATAAAACTTATTTACAAGCTTGAGTGAAGCAAAAAGAAGGACCTTGAAGTTCAAGTGAGACTCTTAACAGTGTGTGCACTATTTGGTGTTTCCAATCAAAGTCTGATAAATCCAGTCGGGTCACACCAGGTATTAGTTGACTGGTAGCGCCCTCGTCATTAGGGTTGTCAGTATAATCTATGTCTGTCTGTCTGTCTATAAATGATATTAGAAAAATGAAAAGATAATCATTTGCGTGAAAATCCACACAAACTGACTTTTATACATTTGCCAACATGGCAAGTACTACGAGAAAACGTGACCCTCGTTAGCTGATAAAGCTAACACAAAGGCGTTGTTCAGACGTATTTTCTATACAAACCAGGATGTCACATGCTAGCTGTGCTAACGCTACAAGCTAACGCTACGCTAGGTCTGTAAAGCCTCTCTGTCCGCAACAATGAGCCAGTAAACGTCCTGGTTGACGTAAGCTAACGCTATCTGTTTAAATATTAGCTTCGTGAACAGTCCAGCCGTTGTTCTGCCGGTCCAATCCAGACTACAAAGTTCAGAACCACGCAACATTCTGTTCTTCTGTGGGACGAATTAACACAGGAAAATGTTAACCAATCAAGAAAATATTCAGCAAAACTTCCAGAAAGACAGAAATTGTACAGCGCTGCTGCTGAATACACCTGCATGGACCAAATCCTCGCTTACACTGTAAAAAATACTTTTGGTATCTTCTCCGTATTTGTTTTTGAAATGCACCTTATTTAAATCTAGAATGATCCTTTCTGTCAGTAGGAAAATGTGTTTATCATCATCTTCAAATTCATAAGCAAATGGAAGCATACGCTAAAGTCATAAGGTATAATAAGACACAATGATTGCACAAGTGAGTCACACTTCCATAAAGGATATTAGAATAAAATGTGACATGTGCTCTAATGACCCACATTGGAGAAATTCAAGTGTAAGAGAAAGCGAGATTAATGTAAATAGAATCATGCAAATACTAAGGTAAAGAAAAAAACTAATGAAAGACTTTAAACTTATTTTTTCCAGATTTTTTTCTGTATCTCTCTCTTTCTCAAATTTTAAGACAATTTTGATGACTTGCTCCTTTATCTGAAAAGTGTTGCCCTTCTGATAATTTTATTTCATTTTGGTTTTGAGTTGCAATCTTCTTTTTTCTAGTTTTTTTTCAGTGAGTGCTCAGTAATTATTCATATTGGGAGCAGAGGCGACGTCACACTGTGTGACAGAGCACAGTGAACTGTGAAAGTGGGGTTTTGTAATGTAAATCACAAAGTTGATTTTACGGTTTTGCACCTGGCCTTCCTGTTGTTTCATGAAACTCTTGCTCTCTTCCTTATCATGTATCAAACACAATTGGCTCCTTACATCTTCTTGATTTTGCAGATTTCGTGACTAAATGCTTTACTGATGCTGAAAATGAGTTTGAGTCATCTTTCTTCATGTTGTCAGTTCAAGCAGTTAGTACCCGTATGAGTTGCATTCAGTTTGTTTTTATGACTTTCTGAACAGATGGTCACGAGTCAGGGTGGTCAAACTAATCCTGGTCATTAGTCAATTTCTTGGTGCGAATCACGTCTTTGTTCTGTTCGGTGAATAAATGTGTTTTCTGGTGCTTGATATTTGTCTAAATGAGCACCAGCTGAACTAAAGTTTATTCATCAAGTGGAATTCAAATACACCTGTTGGATCTGTGGCTCTAAATGCTTGTCTTTTTTCTGTGGATTGGATCAGTGCATCTAGAAAGTATTTAAATCCAAACTCCAAATTGTCTTAAGTTAATCTTTTTCCTCAAAATTTCTTGCAGATTTCCCCAGATTTACAACCTGGGGAATAAAAAGTAACAAAATATGGAAACACTGAAGCACCGTGAATACTTCCTGGACACGTATTACTACCAGCGCATTACTCACTGCTTATTACTGTTTGTTTTTGCACATTAGTCTAGACCTTCCAAATTTTGTGTGTATATTTGGGTCCAATTTAGCAGACTGTTTATAGCGGCGTGTGAATGCAGCGTCATGATGCCTTTGTGTCAAATTGGAATGTTTCGCCCGCTAAATTGGCTGCAGGCGCCTATGTTGCTTTTATGAGCTGCTGCTAAATGCTAGATGGATGTGTTCTTGTGTGAGTCTTTGCATTTATTGGTTTTCCTGTCGGTTTCGCTGCTCGTCTGGAGCGTGTCCTGTTTTCTTTCCTAATGTGTCTAAAAGAGTTTTTTCTTGTTTTTGTTTTCCATACTTGCTGCTGATGGGGGGATTTGCTGGTAATTACTCACAGGTTGGGTCGCGAAGGCAGAGGGCAATGAGTAAAGCGTTACACTCATCGCAGAACCCACTTCCAATACTGATGAGCGATGACCTGCCTGCTGTCAGATAGTGGCCGTATTGATTGGGTGTGTGTGGTTGGGTTTGAAATAGTAGAACAAGGAGACGGAGGGATACATTTTAGATGCAACAATGACTAATTCTGACAGAGCGGCAGCTAGCCCCGCTATTTGTAAAACGCATTTTATAAAACTCATTTCAATATGTGTTGCAACATAGAATTAGATTGAATGTCAAAGCTCGTTGCAAGCTTTTGTCTAATATAACGTTACAATTTTATATCTAGAAACTTAAACCTTAAGAAGAATAACGGGGCAAATATTTTTTTTTAAACCTATTTTTATCCTTTTGTGCATTTTTAGTGCAATATGTGTTATAACATAGAGTTGGTTTAATAGTTTTTTTCAAGTTAATTTAGCAATTTTTCTAAAAACAAGCAATAAGAATAAAAATAACAGGTCAAAGATGGTTTTGAAACCTATTTTCATCCTTTTGCACATTTTTTGTGCAATGTGTTACAACATACTGTTGCAAGCCTTTTTCTAGTTTAACTTTTTTTTTTTACATAAAACATAAATCCTAAGTCGAAAAAAAAAGTATATATATATATCTTCTTTTTCAACAGACATAAATGCACTGAATAAATGTATGTGATAACTCTGCACCAGTACAGCACATCTAAATTCACCAATTTAAAACAAATTAAAATTATTCAGTCAGTCCAATTAGGAGAGTAACAGCCAATGTAAAATATATTATAAAGAAACGGAAACTGACAAAAACAAACTGCAACAAACCTTTAAATGGCTTAGAAAGTGGAATTAGGTATTCCAACTTTAATGTTAAATAAATGATACAATATGAATAGATCTGCCCTTATCTATCAGGCACATCGTCACCGATACCCAATCTAGAATTTCTGTCGATACCAAGACCGATACAGATATCAACATCAGATCGGTGAATCTCTACAAAAAATTTTGTTTTGTCATTTTTTTATTAGAATAAGGAGTAGTTCCTCTATAAACAATATTCTGCATTGAGATTTTCTCGTATTTCTTATAGTTTTGTAAATGAAAGAAATTTGAAACGACAGGTCAGACTTAAGAAAATTGAAGCTCTGAATTGACAAGGAAAACCCTAACCAGTGTCTTTAAATGGTAAACAAACTCGACTCGTATTGCTCTAGAATCAAACTCAGCACTTCTCTTCCCTTTAAGATCTGGTCATACGTAGTTATTTATCATTATTATTATTATTATTATTTACTTTTACAGAACAGCGTTTCCTGCCGATGGGCAACCAGTCCTCCTCCTTGACTCGAGCTTTACAAACCGCCTCGATGCAGTTATTATGAAGAAAAATGTGCAGCGGGTTCACCGCTGGCCTGGCTGTTTAGCCTTTATCTGTCCAGAGAGAAAAGGAGAGGCCAGGATGGTAACAAGAGGGCTTTAGATCTCATTGCAACCCTGGGCTCAGATAACCTTGAGTTCACTGCCTGGTCCTGATTTGTTTTCTCTTTCCGCAGCTGCTCTGCGGAGAATACAGAGTGCAGATATTGAGCAGAGATACTAACAGTGGCTTTATCTCGGGGCTACATGGTTCAAGCAAAGATGACTCATGCTCTTGTAGAGGAAGTATAGTATAAAACGGGTTAAGACAGTCGCACTAACCCTCAAAAGGCATATGAGTAGGGACGGACGGTGTGTACGGTCGGAGCCAAGCAGACCCAAATACTCTTCTAACAGAAAATGGTGCAACTATTCATACACAATATTCACATGGAATTATACTTTCAAATGTCCTGATTTAATTGATATGAAATTAACATTTATGTTTGCCCTGTAAGATTAAAGGTTAAATATAGACAATCCCAACAGGCCTGTCACAATTTAACTTTTATTTAAGTGGGATAAACTGTCCCAGTTTGTTATTGCGATAATATTGTTGTTTTGAGACCATTTTGGAGTAACATAATGAAGACAGTATAACGGTGCAAGTACACCTGGCCTGCCAGATTAACAGATTTTACTGGATGATGAATTGTCCCAGTAATTGTTCCAGTAAACCATAACGTTATTGTTTTGATACCGTCTCAAAGACGAACAAACTTTAATTTTGATTATTAGAACTCTCCGCACTGAAACTGGAAAACATTTTAAGCGTCCAAAACCAAAAATCACTAATTTTCTAATAAATAGAAAAGAAATAAAAACCCACACTCAATCGAAACCATGAATGAAATGGACTGACAGCTGCCCTGAAAATTACCCTTCAAAGAAATATTCGTCAGAATGTAAATTAATTAGCTCAGTTTACTTTATGATGCAGTTAATTGATTAATTGCTTATCACTACAGGCTTAAATCCCAATGCATTTTTCTGTCGTTTGGATTCTACAACATCTTGAGCTTGATCTTGTCGGTTCACAGGATGTGGCTCTTTTTTATTTTATCTTTCAAGTTGTTTTTTTTCTGCAGAATTCATTTTGACTTCTGCAGACCTTATTGAAGTGGATCAAACCTTGTCTCCTAAAACACGTGGGAATTCTCTGGTGATCTGGATACGTGTCCTCCATACTTTACCCAACGTCTTTTTTTGTTTTTGTTGTTGTTGTTTTATTGGATTTGCAGAAAGCTCACTGCCTGTTTAATCTAAACTTGCTGCTGGTGACTGTTGCACATCTCAGACTCCTGGCTTTCTCCCACCGGTAGTGTAACAGGCTCACGGTAACTGATATATCTCTGAGCGCCTCCGGCATGTAAGAGGTGGACGGTTGGAGATGATGCAAACTGGGATGCGTTTCTGGACACCTGACTTCCCCGTCAGCTCAGCACTTGGAGTAGCTTAACTTATTATTCATGACAGCTGCCTCATCCATTACGAGATTGCTTTGGTAGTTGAAGACATATCATGCCTGTACTCTGGTTTAATTAACACACGGTGAGGTGAAAAGACAACTCTGCGCATTTCAAATTTATTTTCCTTGTTTTATTGCTTAAAATTTGTATTAAGCTTCCTCTTCAATGGAGCTTAATAGTATGTCCCTCAAATGTCTAGGGATATGTGCATCAAAACAGTAGTTTTAGTTCTTGTTTGTAGACCTGCATTAGTAACGCCTTGTACTAAATCAAGCAGTTAGAAAGATTAAGTCCTTGATTTAGTAGATAACTTGAAGATAACTATTCTCCACAATCCATATCTGTTAACGATACGGTAGACGGGATTAGGGAATACCGCTGCCCACAAATAGCTAATATATGGAACCCCTCTGAAAGCTGCCTATTTATTAATTGTTCAAACACTAAATATAGCCTAATATGCATTCATATATAAAGTGACAACCGTCTTGGCACCAAGTCTTCCTTATCTTCACTCTTGTGAGTACAGCCAATCAACTCCAAGGAAACGATATACATCTTCTATACTGGCTTCTTTGCGTACGCCAGCCAATAGCATGTCAAGTACCATTGTGCCCAGTGGGATGTTGGATGTAGGTCCCCCCCCACATACAGGTTTCACATTGTGCCCCAGTTAAGAGTTCAGCCAGGATTAGTTGTTAGTGAAGATAAAGGTCAGTTTTATTCTACTGCCAGCCAAACTGTCAAATTTCATTCCTGGTTGGTTGTAGGAAACGCTGAACTCATCTGTGAATTCAGTTGTTAGCACATTTTTGTGCTTGGATAGTTTCTCCCCTACATTGTCAAGGCAAATGCCAGAGTGTGAATCATCCATTTCCTGGATTTCTTGCTTTTTAAAGTTTTTTGGGGGGGTTATTCTTTGGGAGAGAATGGTTGTGTGATTGATTGGACTTAATGACATTCCATGTCCTTAGAGCCAGATCATAATGTCAGGAGTCGACGTGTCTTTCACCTGCCTTCGGTGAAGAGGCCTACTGTTGCCTCTTCAGACAAAACCAGACCAAGTCAAGGATCAAAGCCTTGATGATGAGGTGCTTCACAACAAAAAGAAGAGCCCGAGGCCTAAAACTCGGCCGACATAGCCCCCAGTGCCAAAGCGGTGCTTCAATCACCTTGTTGTAGAGGTGATTCTGCAGAGAGGAGTGCCAGCTTCTCTAAGGCCCCGTTTACACGAGACCACTCTTCAGTTCAGCTGTAACATTTTTGTTGCGATCCGGAGGCCCGTTTACACGACATCAGCGACCAGAGTCTCTCACGCCGTCACTTTTAAACCAGGTCTGAGTGAAACTTTTCTGTAAAAACCACTTCGAAGATGTGAAGTCCTCCTCTGGTGTGAAAACGCACGTCTGTAGGGTTTATTCTACTCATCCATGGGCAGATAAAAACAAAAACGATGGCGGATATTTGGTGTGTTGTGCTATTTAATCTGTTCAGTTTATAACAACTCTTGATGAGGAACATATGTGTTACATGAGCACTTTGTTAAAGGGAAATGGAGACGGGTTGCAATGATATGGAAGCTAAGGGTCAAAATTGCATGCATGTTGTTGACATGCTAAAAGTCACACCGCCATCTAGTGGCCTGGCATGACAACTACAGTTGACTCGAGGTGTATTGGCAATGTTGTGTAAAGGTGGAACTTTCTCCAAATCAACATCCAAAACTACCGTCAGTTTCGGGCAGCGGTCTCCCATAGCTCCCTTCTGGAAATGTGAACATTCCCTCTTCAGGTCAAATCTTGACCATAACTTGAACTTTAACTTACCGCTTTGTTCACAAGCGATGGTGGAACGGAGGAAGGCAACAGGGCCTCATGCGTCGTAATGCAGACGCTGCTCCTCTCTCAGCCGTTTCCTTCTTTTATTTTGGCTTTTCCAGTTAACACCACAGGATTATCTAGTAAATAATTCACTCACAGCTTCGCCCATGCCGGCCAACTTAGCCTAAGCTTTGCATTTGAACCTTAATTACCCCCGCACCAGCGCCCTGCTGCTTGGTCTTGGCTCTTTGTCCAGTTGTTTGGCTCATGGCTGAACTGTGCTGGAACATGCTGTTTGCTACAATACAGCTTATTAATACAGCTACTCTGCCAGTTTAATGGGGGGAGCACCAGTATGTGTATTTCATTGTATTAAAGGCCATTCCCTCCTGATTTCTTAACCCAGATATAATTCAGTTCTACATATTATTAAAAACATACCAGCCATTGTTTTTTTTTTTTCTTTTTATCCCTATGTTTTCCTATGTTCCTTTAGAAAATTGTAGTTTCGCCTTGTGTTTGCTACCTGCCGGATCATGAGGTATGCATCCGCCTCCAGATCTAATCTACCATTATAAAAACACATTTGCGATTAATGGCATAATTACGTTAGTTAGGGTCTACTAAATAAAAGGGGAACACGCTCGCGTGAAAATGACAACACACTGACATAGCTGATGTCTTAATCGCCGTGGCAGTAGGAGGGTTGGAAGAAAATGAAGGTTTGACTAATGATCACTTCATAATGACAGCCGGAGGCAGCAAAGCGGCTTCCTGTGTAGGCGAGGGAGAAACGGGGTGACGCTGGGAAGCAGAGATCATAGTTTCAGGGGAGAACACAAGAGACGAGCGCGGCTTGCCTCTCATTAAGCTCCATCCTTCTCAGTTTCCTCCACCATCCGGCTGGAGCTGTCCAGCAAAAATACCGACGGCTTAAAGTGGAGCGCAAGTTGAGGCGTCGGAGGTTTAGACTCCTTCAAGATTGTGCTCCTGAAACAGTTTATCTTTGATGTTTCTCCTATTTTTATGTTATATACTAGAAAGTTCCTTTTATTAGAAGAGTTTCTGCAATCTGAGGAACTTGGTGGAGTTTTGAATTTGGCATTTTTCCAGTTCTGGATAGCTATGAAAAAGGAAATTCACTTGAGTTTAATTCAGTAATACAATACATCAATAAAAATATGTGTTAAAATAGACACATATTTAACACATATTTTAAATATGTGTTAAATATGTGTACATATTGTATGCCTGGTACAATATGTACCAGGCATATTATTTTCAATAATTTCACTGAACTCCGTTTCAGAACCGCTCAGCATCCTGGGGGATGTAGGCAGAGGAAAAGGCTTTAGCCACTAAACCGTCACAGCGAGCTAGAACGGGTTTACCCGCTCTTTGGTTACCTAGCAACAACGCGTTGAGTAGCTTCAGGTTTTGCCACTAGGCCTCATAACTGCTTAAAAATAAAAAATAATGTCAAGTGAAAATTGGATTAAACAGGAAAAGTCACGTCACCAGTTTGGTTGTGTTTTAGATATTTAAAGCAAACAACAAAAAAAACTTGAATCAATAATTATATCGACTTATGAAATGCTCAAATTGTGATAAGTTTTTCAGCCCTGTCATCCAGCTCTAGTGTTGTTTTACTTTAAGTATTATTTGTTAAAGAAAACAAGGCCTTGACTTAAAACGAGAGCAAAATCATATTAAATTAGCGATTTATCGACCTTCTTTCAAGGTCCAAATTTATCACCTTGAAATGATCTACTGTAAATCCATTCTTATTTATAGGGCTTGGCGATATGGACTTGAAGTTTTATAATATTTTGTGGTCTGATTGTGATAACAATAAAATTAACAATGAGAACTGTTTATTACTTTTTATGTAACTGTAAGACTGCGACTGCATGGCCCAGCAATTATAGCCTCACAAACACAAATACAGCTCTAGAAAAAACATATTTGTAACTCTCTTCTTTAGGACACCAGTCACACAGGGAAGTATGATTTGTATCACTTAATCATATTTTCAAATGTATTGCTATTTGTTGATACTCCTATTGAACTGTTGAAAAAATTGTAAAAGTAACAATCTCAACACAGTTATGGGTTTTTAAAATACATTTCTAATATAAATTGGAATTTATTGTGACGATAAATCAATATTCTTACAAGAAATTTATAGCGATAAATGATGCGATAAATGATGCGATAGATGGCCTCCCCTACCTCTCCGCTGCATTTTTGTCAAATTCTGACATGTTCAGAATGTATTTATTGTAGTTGCATTTCTGTGATTCATGTCTAAATTGTCTATTTTCAGTTTAATATACAAATAACTTGGTCTTACAAAAAAGTACATTTATATCATACTTGTCAGTCTTTAGAGATTTGGCGGTTGGTTTCCTTCTACTCTAGGTTCCTCCTGTTTCCCTGAGCGGTGCTTCCTTACCACCTGCTTGCAGATTAAACTTTTAGTAGGCCTGCAGTGGCCAAATTAGACAGCAGGAAGTTTGAGGATTCTCCTGCTGTGCAGGGCAGCGGGGTCGTCCAAAAACTCTCCCAAACAGCAGAGAAAGGAGGGCGAGGTTTTATTGTTTTAGGGATAAAAGTTGTGCTCATTTCTGTTATCCACCAGCTTCAGATGCACCATATCTCACATTGGTTTCATTATCTCAGTATCAGCAGGTGGAATATTGCATTCACAAACAGCTGCTGTTTCAACTGTAATGCTTTCACATTTTGCAGATCTGTATATTTTATATGTACAGTTAATTTCCACAGCAGGTGTTTTTCTTTATGAGATGCGAAAGCCAATTGAGTGTAGTGGTGACATTATGTACGTAAACAGTCAAACATTTGTGTTGATTTATAATCGACGTTGAGTCAAAAGAGTGTCAGTGCAAACTGACACTCTCTTTGTTGCAGAGAGTGTTGCAGTAAAACTTTGCCTGAAGTCCTGCAGCCCTGCTACTGTGTGGCAGGTGAAGAGATTTCCTCAAAATGAAAGTATGAATGAATATAACTATCTATTTTGTGTTGAGCACAGAATAAATACAGGCTTTCTAACTCTTATTGCAGTTCAGTGCGGTATTGATGTACTTGCCACATTTTGTGCAGTCCTACTTTAAGTCCTATCACTGTTAATGCTGCTTTTGTTTTGTTTTTTGTTGGGTATTTGTTTTATAAAATTAAACATAGGTAATATTCTACCTTATATTTAAATCCACCAATTAAATAGTTGTCTAACCTCCAGTTCTTTTATTTTTGTAAAGTTCTTTCTAGGTCCCATTTTTTAAAATGGGACTTGGGCAATTATGCTATCAGGCTGACCATATGTAGTTTGTTTATTTATTTATTTATTTTTCCTGACATGACTTTTCGGTCGGGCAAAAGTTTTAGTTGCACGCAGATATCTTGATTGTAGTGTTTGACCTGTTGAGGCTACTGCTAAGTGGATGCTAATATGTTTTGCTAGCAAACTAGCTAGCTAGCTTTTTTGCAGCTAGCTAGCTGCAAAAAAGCAGCTAGCTAGTTTGCTAGCTAGCTGCTAGCAAAACGAACCAACCAGACGGTTGGTTCGTTTTCACCGCTGGCTGTCCTCTGTCACCAACCCATGTGATGCTAGGCACCATGAGCTGTGGGGGGAAAAAAACACACAAAACTGCTGCCAAGAGCGGCAAGCAGACAGCAGAAATATCAGTTTTTGCTTCACTTGACTGTAACCCAGTCGAATGTCTCCTGTATTTAGTTTATTCAGTATTAAATTTCTTTCAAGATGGCATTATAAATGTCTTAAATTTGACTCGCAGACAACCGATACCATAGTATGTTGTTGGTAGATGTTGCGGTCAGGATAAATGCAGTTTTTCCTCTCTCTGCTCCTTCTCATCTCTGCTTCCAGCACTCTGACCTTTGGCGTCTTGGCTACTGTAATCCGTGTCAGACGTGAGTATCTGCTGCTCCTTCCACCAGGCTGGGGATGACATTGGCAGTGTGCAGGGTGTGAACTCGTGACACTTGGAACGGCCAGCAGTTATTGCAACCAAGCAGTTGTTTTCAGTCACACTAATAGAGTAATAATGTAGTTGTAATATACTGTGCAGCCTGAACCGCTACATACGTTTAGCTACTTTCAGCTCTCTTCAGACTGCAGTGGGAAAATAATCATTTGATATGTTAAAGAGAGATTTTTGTTCATTAAATGCTTTTCCACTAATAACGAATGGAGAGGCGTCATTTTTAATTATTAAACTGACTTTTTAAAAATACAGAAAATTGTATTTTAAATAAATAGTTATTGTATTTATTTTGGGACAAATATTTTATTCAGTAGAAAATGGAAGTTATTTGATGCATAAACTTTTTTTTAACAATTTCAGAGGTCAGATTGGGCTCTTAAAAAGGAATTAACAGGTTAGTGAGGAAATGGTATTTAAAAAATAATACAAAGTGATTTTTTAATCTTTAGATTTTATTTGAGTTGAAATGAGGTGAACTTTAAAAATCAGCGGTGTATCAAATTTTCATTTTCTCCCCATCACGTGTGTTTTATCAAGGACTTTTTGGGGCGTTTCTGCTTCAGCTTGTCTTGTGTTTTTCTTCCAAATATTTGTGATTTCAGAAAATCCTTTAACATGTTGGAAACATCTGTGAATGTACCGAGTCTTGAAAAGTGTGGACTTTTGAAGTAAAATGGGCAGGAGCCCTGGTTTGAACATGAACTGACGTGACGAGATCAAGATTCAAACGCCGCTACATTACAAAACCCATTTTCATACGCACATAATCATAAAACTCAGCTGTCTTCAAGTGCTAAACAAGGAAGTTAAGGCGCTTATAACCGTTGGAGACCATTACTCGGCATCAGCTGCTCTAATTAGTTCCTGTTTGTGATCAGCGTAATGCCACATTTGGTGCCGGTTCTGGCATTTTGCTTTCACGTTTAATTTCACACATTGTATAATAGTCCCTTTTAATTCTGCCTTAGGATTCAGGACTAATGTCTGCCTTTTTGTTTTGACTCTTTATTCATCTTGTGCCTGGGCTGTCTCCGTTTTCCTTCAGAGTTATTAGTTTCATTTTCCTCGCGCAGCTCAAGGAACGCCATCGGAAGACTTTTACTGTTAAATCAGTGCTGACAGCTCTGAGTTTGGCTCCGGGCCCGGACACTGCCGGTGTGGACCGGAGCCAGGGAGCTGCTGTTGAGCCGAAGGCCCGGCCAAACCGGTGACCCTCTGAGGATCAAAGCAGAAGCCAGCACATGTTGAACCGTGCCGCTAAATACGTTGGTAGCGGGTTATCAGTCAGAGACACGGGTCTGGATCGGCCTGGAGAGAAAACGTAGCGGCTCTCACAGGAAGCTTGGCTTGTTAGGAAAACAGGCTTAAGGAGTCACAGGAGTTTCTGACTGCAACATGCTGCCATTTACTGTTAGCTTAGCAGGGGCTAAAGGTTAGCATTAACGCTGAATGAATGACCAGGAGGAAATGTGTTTAAGTGAAAAGTGTTTCTTTAAAGCGAGGTTTCATTATAAATTGGCTGTTTTTGTTTCCTTCCAGGTACAGAGTGATGTGTGCTAACAGCAGCAGCAGCACCGTCGGTTCACTCTGCAGGAGAAGCTGACATGTAGAAACACAGGCTGTAGAAACAGACAATTTACAGCTGAGCCTGTTCAGTGGATGTAAATAAACATGTCACTCTGACCGGGTTCTGGTTCTGTCTGGGAAAAGTCTGGAATCTGGTTTCAGTCCTGGAAAAGAAGAAAAAATATGAGAACCACATTCCTCAATCCCTTTTTTCCATATTTTCTTCCTTTGAGGGGTGCGCTCCACCTCTATTCCTCCTCCTTTTCTTCTGTCCATCCGTCTTTGTGTTCTTTCTCATGTCTTCCTTTCCCTACCGGGGCCGTCCTTACTTACTTGCTTCCATCTTTTTCTTCCATTGTTTCCTTTCTTTTGTTCTACTTTAATACCTTTATTTTGTCAATCCTTTCTTCTTTTTCTGTCATTTTTCTTTCTCTTGTCTTTCTTTCAGTCCTTTTAATCGACTTCCCTTTCCTTCCTCCCTTTCTTTACATTTCCCTCGTTTTGTTTTACTGTCCTTCCTTTCTTCCTTCTTTGCTTTCTTTTGTCCTCCTTCCATTCCTTTTGTTCTACTACCCTCTACTTTCTTCTTTCGTCTGTCCTTATCTTCCTCCTTTTTGTTTCACCTTGTTTTCCTCCTTTTGTTCTACCTTTCTTTCTTTCCTCCTTGTCTTCTTTCCTCTGTCCTTTCCTTCCATCTGCCCTTCTTCTCCTTTTCTCCTGTCTTTCCTTCCTTGTCTGTTTCTTTCCAAAGAATTATAAATCAAATCAACTTTGTTGATTTTTACTTGAATAAGGCTGTAAAACTGTGCTGTGTTGTGGGATGTAACAGTGATGTAACGTATCTGAGAAAGTAACACTGTGTAGGTTTGAGTGCGGATGACGGTGAGGAGAGGATCACCTCTTCTCTCATGCAGCTACATGCGAAGGGGTTCATGTTCCACGCCTCCCGTGTTCACAGCACACAAACACACCCGTGCAACACGCAGACACATCCATCACGGTCTTTGTCTCTGCTTTCCATTCAGCTGTCGTCCCCGGTTTAACAGACGGGCAGAACGGGGCCTGAATAATTCTCCGTTGCTTCTCAACCCTGTGTGAATTCACACCAGAGAGCTCAGAAGCCTGTTGTCTAATGAAACTGGCATCAGGGCCCAGAGAGTGGTGTGAGTGTTGGAGACAGAGAGAGTGGGAGGGAGATAATGGAGAGAGAGGCAGGTGAAATTGTGATAGATGGAACGAAGGGGGAGGGAGACTAATGAATTGAGTTAGCGTTCAGTTTTAGTTAGTGAGATGGTGTGACGTGCAGATATAGCCAGAGGGAAAAGAGTGAAGGCTGTGAAAGGACAACGGTGTGTTTTGCGGTAGTGGGGGTTTATGTTTTGAGTGTCGGTGTTGGACGAGGTTGACGCGATCGCTTCCCGAATAAATCCACCTCATTTTGGCCAATTAGTTCCACATAAGCACTTCCTGGCTTCCCTAAAGCGCCTTCTGATTAGTGCCGCTCCAGCGTCATGTGACGCAGGCCGTGTTGCACCAACGGCTTTCTGCACCTGACGTTTTTGGAAAGCAGCAGCTGTGAACATGGGCAGAGAAGCACCGCAACGCGAGATAAGGCGGCGTTTAGGGCGAAGGGGAGGAGAGTACGGTGGATAACACCGTGACAAAAGGGAAGTGTTGGCGAGAGCCGAGCGCTCGAGAGTGTGAAACGTGTGGAAAACGTGCGTACAGATGGTAAGAGGAGAGTTTGGATGGAGCAATCAAAGGAAGATTAGAGAAAACACAGCCTGACATTGATGAATGAGAACAAACAGATGGTTAGGTAGGAGGAGGGGCTTATGGGAAGACGGAGTGAGTGATGGAGCGGAAAGGAGACGGAGAGAGGAATTCCTGTTTTACGTGCGATCTTAAGGTTGTTGGAAGACGCCAAGTTTGCAGGATTTCTCAAGGTTAGACAGCACATTGCTATTTTTAGAATCTAATCGAAATGCTTGGTATGTACAATAGACGTTCATTTCAACCAATTTCAACAATAGAAATAATTCCCGGTCAATGTCTTGCAAAAGTACTTTAATGAGGATGTTGTATCATTGCGTAAGAAAGTATTACGAAACTAGAAACTATCTAGAAATTGAGTAGTGTATGGATGGGGTCATGTATGATGGTATTTCGGTCAGCAACCTCCTTCCCTCAACAAACCTTTGAAGGTGGGTCCTCCAGCAAAATTGGCTCAAAGCACAAAACCTGAAAACCTCAGGAGTGACTTTGTAAGAATCACCTCAATGTCCTGGAGTGACGTAGCAGGAGTCTGAACCCAGTAACGTCCCTGACACCTGAAAGATCTGGAGACAATCTGGATTGGACCAAAATCTCTGCTGCAGTGAGTCCATATCTGGTCAAGAACTGCAGGAAATGTCCCACCTTTTTAATTATAAACAAAGTTTTCTTTTTCAAGTAACTTCTATTTTTCTGTTAGATCAAAAACTTATTTCATGTAATAAAACAAATTATTTAAAAATGAATACATTATACATTTCTTTAGATTCCATCTCACACAGTTGAGGTGAACCTACGATGACAATGACAGACCTCTCCATTCCACTCTGTCTTCACTGGCTCTGTGTATCCAGAGATCACGTTTTCTCCCATTCGTCTCCACAAAATAGTTCAAACTCTGCTGCTGTGAACATCTGTTTTTAGGTCTTGCCACAGATTCTCACTGGGCTTTGATTTAAAAAGTTCAACATGGGAAAGGTGGTCTTCTTCCTTCCACATTTCCATGAAAGCCAGGTTTGTGGAGAGAACAAAAGGTTTTACGAGTCCTGCCGCACTCCTTTTACTTAGCCATAGTCCTCTAACTCCATATCTTCGTCTCGGTTCTGATTTTTAAGCGTAGCTGCAGTTGAAAGCAACAGACTGGATGGAAGCTGAGCGGGATTTTGCGCCGCAGAACAGGGGTATCTGCTCCATTAGCAGCCAAAGCCAATCAGTCAGGAAGACAGCCAGGACATCCTGCCATTATCGCCGCCTGCCTGACTGCAGTGTATATTTAGAGATTTAGAGGCTTTGCTCCATGACGACAATAATGCTGCAGCGGCTGCATGAAGCTGGGCTTCTGAATGGAGTCATGGATAAGAAGGGATGGTGGAGAGGTTTGGGAAATCTAGTGTTGCATACAGTAGCAGAGAGGAAAGGATGGAGGACGTAACGGGCAATGCCTTCAGCTTTTACCATTGAAATGTAACAAATGCTGATCTGATAGGATCACTCTCGCTACGTTTTTATCACAAAACAATACCTGTCTCATCATGGGTCTGAGACCGGTATTCCAGGAGCCATATCGGCACAGATTGGTCTCATCATCCACAAGGAGAAAACCAAAATCCTTCTGATCAACGCCAGTTGCATCAACCCAATCACCCTAAATGGTAGTCCTCTGGAGGAAGAAGTACTGTCTTTCATTATCAACCAGCCAGGTGGAACACCTGCAGATGTCAAGACATCCGGCAAACCAGGAGTCGCCTTTGTTCAGCTCAAGAATGTCTGGGCATCGAGAGAGCTGACCCTGACCTTAAGATCCAACTTTTCAACTCCCGTGTGACTTCAGTACCGCTGCATGAGGCTGAAATCTGGAGGATTTGTCTATTTGAAAGCTTCAAATAGACAAACCCAGACATTCCTGATCAGCTGTCTCAGTAGGATTCTGTACACTGGGTAGGACAACCTTTGCGATCCACCAACCACCAACAGCAAACAGACTCTCAGACAGAACCCCCATGGCAAGCAAAAGAGAGGCCGTCTAAGAAAAGCCTGGAGACAAAACCTCGAGGCAGACGTCAATATGATGGGACCTACTATAAAGATTAAACCAGAAAAGATATCTGTGGAGTTCTAATGACACTGTGCTTTGAAGACGCATAATATCGCCTTTTTAATAATTAACATCAAATTTTAACAAGTTACAGAACTCTTTACATTCCCAAACTTTTTTTCTTTATTTTTGGCTTCTATTTCTTGTTTCAAAAGTTAAAATAAAGCACAACAGCCCACAAAGAGGAGGAGTACCCATGTTCAAAAATTGATACGTTGTTTCACCACTCTCTTTATCTTGGGGGAGGGAGTCGGTGTCACAGTTCTCATCTTGAAATGAAAGTGCATGTCAAAGAAACTTTGCTAGACATGTCTTCTCACTGTTTTATAGAGTACACCGTTTATGCAAGACCTTAAGTATGCCCATACTAAGACCATTTATCCGTGTAAAAAGGAACTCTTCATCACAGTAGCAGCTTAAAAATAAGTCTGGTAATTTCTTATATTGAGCATTTAAAGATTCTGGGTACAACGTTCCCAGATGGTATGTAGTGAAGATGTGTCTCTAGTTATTTTTCTTTTTAGCCTTTGTTCTTGCAGCTTTTCTGTTCCCGCCCCACCAGGTATCCACTCATCTCTCTTCACCTCCAGTCAGATGAAATGGATTAGCCCAAAGTCCATCAGTAAAATCAACCAATGGGCCGTCCCAGTCGATGGATATTTTCAGTAGACTTTTTCTTTTATTACATCATGAGATCCTCACATTTGACCCGTGGCAGGTGCCAATTTCCACCCCTGGCATTAGTGGTCCATGTCCTGTCCAGGTGTGACTGTACAGGTGAACCTGACGTTGGGGTGTGTTTTGTCCAGGTAATTCCCAGCTCGGGGCGACCATCGTGGACGCCTTGGACACCCTGTACATCATGGGTCTACATGAAGAGTTCAAGGACGGCCAGGAGTGGATCGAGCAGAATCTGGACTTCAGTGTGGTGAGCAACAACCTTCCTTCTACTCTGCAAAATTGTCTTAGGAGCTTTTATTAAATTGGGGACTTCCTTTTTTGGGAGAATATATTCAGCCGTAGACTTTGCTTGTTACAGAAACACGAGCTGCTGTTTGATTCAGAGGATTTTCGCCAAAGAAATGAAATCCCAAGCGTCTCCTTTCGTTTTGCCAATCTATTCAGTTACCTGCTGGCTGTGATGGAGCCGTGCCTGATTGACTTTAACTCATGCTAATTTGTTGGGCTTGCAACAAGCCATTTTGTGCAATTATCTGATAATATGCAGATGTTGCCAGGCTGTGATGGATGAAGCCTCTGTTTTCTCCCTTGTTAACACCCCACCGTCACCTCTGAGGTAATCTGCCCCATTTAGGGTAGAATCATTTCAGTGACATGTCATGTTGTCATGAAGAACTGAAACAATAAGACGCATCACTTTGGGCTGCTTAACCATTAAGACAAATCTTAGTCATATTTATTTTTGATTAGGCTTTAAATCAGTATTGTAGGTATGCGAAATTTTCAGGGTTTGTCAATCCTCTCTCCGGCTCATCTGATTTATTTCCTGCTCCAGTTCTCCTTTTGTTACCAGATGTCTCCTTTTTTTTATGTTTCTCTTTTATAACTTTCTTTAACCTTTTATAGTTGCTTTTCTCTGCTGGAATGTTCTTTTTTTTTGGGGTGTAATGTTCACTCTGCCTACCGTTTCTCCTTCTCAGTAATACTAAATGTTAACAGTTTGATTTTTTATTTCTTTTCCCTCCTCATCTGCTACGTCCGTCTCGTCTTTTTATTCTCCATCTGTTGGACTGTCAGTTTTTCCCCCTCTACAAACAGCAGTCCTTCTTTGCATTGTGTTCTTTGTTCCTCCGCCCTACGGTCTGTCTTGTTCCTAAACTCATGTGTCTTTTTTATCTTCTCCTCCTGTCATGCAGTCTTTTCTAAGAGAACTTACAAATCTCACACTTTTTCACATTTTGGTCCATGAAAAGCATGTACTTTAATGCGTTTTTTTTTTTTTTTCGTTTTTTTTTTTTTTTTTAAATTCAATTAAATTTCCTTTTGGAATCTGTTATTTTTTAATTTGAATTGATTTATTGTGATTTTAAGTTTTCAGATAGTTGTGAAGTTTTTTTTGAGTGGGGCAAAAATAAGCTTATTTTAGGGGAACATCGACATGAAAATTTGGACCAGTATAAATAGCCAATATTAATAACTGCTATGTACAGTTTTGCATGCATTTCCTTTTGACATTGTAAGATGACTTTCCTGTTGTGATTTCTTCACACAGTCCCACACTGGAAGTTGCACTCTGTGACTTATTCAGAGGTTTTATGTTGTTTTTGGTGCAGCGCCACCGCAGACGAGGAGGAAATGTGTTGTTGAAATTGTTTGGTTCTTCTGACACAGTGCCGTGTGAAAGCGAACCGTACCAACTGAAAAATGTTGCAATTTTAGTTCTCAATCGAACCCAGTCTACCCGACTATCAGGTGTGAAAAAACACTGTAATCCAGAGCAAGAAATCACATGTAGTTGGTAAACAGAGTCCACCTGTGTGGAAATAAATCTCATTTTAAATCACATGAATCCTTTTTTTGCTTCTTCCTGTGATTTTCTCGACTCCCCCCTGTCCGTCAACCACAATTTGACTGCCCACATTTGGTTATCTCTTCACCTCTCTCTGCCTCCGCTTCATCACTCCTTTTCTATCGACTGACTACCGAGCTTGTTAGTCTCCCTCCTGAGGCAGTCGCAGGGCAGGTAGGCAGAGGCGGCTCTACCAGCCTGACACTTGGAGGGCTAATTAACCTCCAGATCACTGTGGTCAAGCTGTGGAATAAAAAGAAGCCATGAATGGAAGGAGCAAGGTCAAGACATAGCCAAGGATGAGTTTTTTTGTTTTTTTTAATGAGAAGATGTCAGTTTTGTGCTATGAGTCAACATTGATGAGGGTGGGTTTGACACAAACTCCAGCAGTTGAGTTTTAAAGGTCAAAGATGCTGTCTATTGGCCGTCAGAGAGAGAAAAGCCTTATGAGAGTTACTAAAAAGGAAGGAGTAGAAATGTGTTGAAGGGAAAGACTTGTTTTTTCAGTCTTGGATTGGCAGTCAAATCGAAAGATCTATTAAAATTTAAAACTTGCTTCTGGAAACACCAGCACCCAGGTCGGCGGCAGCCCGACAGCAACAGGAGGACGCAAGTGGAGAGGGATGCAAACATTCTGGTGTGAAGCATTAAGAAGGCAGCAGAAGAGGAAGAGAGCCTCTTTGATTCTACAAGAGGGAGTGAAGAGGAGAGATTAGGGGATGGAGAGGGAGGAGAAGAGAGGGATGAGGCTTGAAGCTTAAGCTGGAGGAGGAGGGAGGCGTGTCACTGCGTTCATTAAGGACTCGGATTCATACCTGCATGCATTAGGCAGAGGAGAGTTGGGTGTTTCTCTCAGATGGTGCAGCATGATGGAAAGATTTGGGTTTATTAGGATGACATCACTCGACCTCTAGGCCTGTCAGGATAAAAGATTTTACTGGACCATAAATTGCCCCAGATATTACTGCAATAAATGATAATATTGTAGTTTTAAGACCATTTTCAAATAAAATAATTGCATAAATATGCAAGTACAAGTCTTGTCTCAATAACAGATTTTACTGGATGATAATAAAATGATGATAATATTGTTGTTTGGAGACCATTTTCAAGTGTTACGGGCATAATAATGTGAGTTTGCTCTTTCAGACTCTAATAAACTTTATTTGGTAACACTTTATTTGAAGGGGTGTGCATAAGACTGACGTGACACTGTCATAAACATGACATAACACCTGTCATGAACATCAAGAAGTCTTTATGAATTTTTGGGACTGTTGTCATGAAGTGTCATTCAGTAAATAATGACACTTAATGCAAAGTTGCTCTAAATGTTGCATTAAAAGTGCCAACTTTGCATTAAATTATAATTTACAAAATCATGCAAAGTTGGCACTTTTAAAGCAACTTTTAGAGGAACTTTGCATGAAGTGTCATTATTTACTGAATGACACTTCATGACAACAGTCAAACATTCATAAAGACTCCTTCATGTTCATGACAGATGTTATGTCATGTTTGTGACAGTGTCATGTCAGTCTTATGAAGACCCCTTCAAATAAAGTGTTACCCTTTATTTTTGTACAGAACAATCCACACTAAAACTAGAAGACATTTTAAATATTCAAAGTGAAGCACAGCAAACAAAAACAATAAATAAGGAAAACTACCCTTCAAAAAAAAGTATCAGCCATCAGAATGGAAATGATAAATTTCATTTTAATCTATTGTGTGATTAATTGCTTGTTGCGACAGAGCTACTTCCTGCTGTCGTGGTCCTTTGCTAATCAGGTTTGGATGGATGGCAGTCTGAACAGCCACAGAGGCCTGGCAGTGTAATCAGGAATGGCATCAGGTTGAGCTCTTGCATCACAGATCGTTTGAGCCCTAAAGGTTGCAGCTGTGTCCGGCCCGCATTAAAGAGCTCCAAGGCTGGCAGTTTGGATTTCCATTTAGGCAATTGAAAGCATCACTCCTAGTCTAGTTTAATTACTCTTCTGCGCCTGCACAAGAGGCACTGTAATTCTCCTGGCTTCTCCCTTCAGGGGGTCGCCACGGTAACTCCTCTGCCTCCATCTCTCTCTGCCGGCGTCCTCCTCTGTCACACCAACCGTCTGCATGAGCCGCCGTTCTTCTCGAACTTCCTCTCCAGTCTCTTTGACATGAACTTTTGCTCTGATGGACTCGTGTCCATTTTGCTCCCAGTGGGACTCTGAACATCTCCAGCTCTGTCTTTATGTTGGTGCCTTTCAGCAGGTCTCACCATCAACCTCTGACCTTCACTCCTTCAGCTCTGCTTCTTTGAAAAATCACCCTTGAAGTCGGGCTCTGTCCTGGCTTTACTCTCTCCATCCATCTCTCTTGTGTACCAACCAAACTTTTCCATTGGTTGGTTGGTCTTCTCCACCAACAGGACCTCTAGTCCTAGCAGCGTTCCCCTTCTTGATTCTACCGACTTTCATGCTTCTTCTTTTGTGTCTTTGTGACCTTAAACTGTTTAATCTTATTTTGGTCTCAGCCAGTGTTTCTCAAGTCCGTCCTCATGGACCACTGTCCTGCATGTTTTCTGTCTCACTTGCTGTAGAAGCCTTTTAATTTCTCACTTATTCAAGTCAGGTGTGTGGCAGAAGAGAAACACATAAAACATGCAGGGCAGTGGTCCCTCAGTTATCCACCTACTGTCTTCCACCTTCTTCATCAGTGCAGTCATGTCAAGTTTATTTGTATTGCACATTTCAGCAACAAGGCAGATCAATGTGCTCACATTGTGAAAATATCCTAAGCATCAATCATATAGTCAACGGTTGTGAACACTCGACAAAATCAGTAACATTTTGTCAAGTGCCATCAATAAAATCATCAGTACACATCAGATATGTTGGTTAATGTTTCGTTTATTATGGTTTAAAGCAACTTTAAACAGGTTGGTTATTAGTGTTGATTTAAAGGGACTCAGTGTTTTGGGTGTTCTGCAGTTTTCTGGTAGTTTGTTCCAGATTTGTGGTGCAATGAAGCTGAATGCTGGTTCTGGTTCTGCTTTGCATCCCCAGAACCAGAAGACCTCAGAGGTCTGGAAGTTGAAACAACAGCAGCAGATCTTTAATGTATTTTGATGATTTTTAAACCAACAACATCATATTGTCTCATCATTAAATTTGAATTAGACCTGCTATTCACCCCGTCCACAAACCTTACAAATCATGATTGATTGAATAGCTGCCATGCTGGCAGTGAGCACAATGAGGACTGTCAGGTGTCCAGGTTGGACCCTGACACCGTAGCTCGACTTCACCTGATGGATGCGTCGGCAGGAGGTCTGCATCCACCTTCAGCCTCCAGGTTAATAGACTTGCTTAACAATCTCATCAATCACCCGTCTGAGGGTGAGGAGTTAGATCGGCCAAAGCAGTAGATCAGGAGAAATTATCTCTAGCTGTCGAGTCCATTCTTGCCAGTCCAGGAAGGGGGGAAAGACGTACAGTAAAGGAACCAAACTCGGGTCTCCTGCTCTAACCGTTTTGCCACTCGGCGCCCCTGAAATGAACTGTGATGGTTTGACGCATTTAAAGCTGTAATCTTTGACTCTGCTAAGCTTCGTGTCCCTGTCATTCCCCTTTCCGTTCGCAGCTTTTCGTTACCTGCGACAGACGATTGTCAGTGGGAAAAAAAATCCCCAGTCTGCTTGGTTTCCTTGCCACCTGGCTTGATAAGCTGCTGCTGAATTGAGTGTTTTGGCTGAGACGCCTGGCTGACACATTCCTCAATTGTCATCAAATCTGACCGAGTTTATGTCAGATTTAGTCTTCTAGTTATGAATGAGAGATATGGTACTTCCTGGACTTTTCAGGAACACTACAGAGCGAATTGACGGTGTATCTATAGAAGAGTCAACCTGTTTGGACACATCACTGCGTGTGTTCACCTTAAACAACCTCCAATTTCCTTTCATGTTCATCATTTACCACCTAAATATTCTGAAATAATCTTTTTTCATGAAATGAAGTAAAACTTACAGGTATCATATGACATATTAATTATGCCTTTGTATACTGTGCGAGCCAGTTTGCTATTTCAGTCTCTTCTTTCACATAAAAGCTTTTTTTTTTGTCTTGCCGTATTTTTCTTTCTGCCCATTTCCTTGTCTATTTCTTTTTGTCTGTCTTTGTATTTTTTTATTTTTGTCTCTTTCTTTCTATCTCTTTGATTATGTGCAGTTCTGTCTTTTTTCTGTCTTTTATTTCCTTGGATCTGTCTTTGTCTGTCTTTGTTTTTCTTTCTTCGTCTTTGTGGAGGTAGATTTAAGAAGAGGTGGTGAGAAGATGCCTCTCATATCCCAGAATAGTCTTGTCTTTCCCCATTTTTCTGCCTCCCTACAATGTTTCCATGATTGGCAAACGGTTGGAGGTTCATTCATTAAGGACTCGGTCCTCACAAACTGCTGAGTAGTCCTGTTTTGTTTTCTGGAGATGACACCACTTTGTGGGTTTTTATTTGTTATTTGGTTGTTGGGAGCAAATTCATTCCCTTGCTTATCTCTAGTGCGCCTGCAAGCCCACAGCTGGTGCGACTCCCCGCCTGCAGCAGGCTCCATGTAGGAGCAACCAACCGTGGTGCTGACGGAACGTCCCATGTTCTATCAGTTTGGATAGTTGGGGCGTAAGCTCTTCAATTAGAAGAGAGGGAGCAGGCATGCATTATCAATAACATCCCCACAGAGACAGACAAGTGTGAGCAGAACAGACTGAGCCACACGCCCAGACACACTGCAGCCACCATGTTTTTTTTGCCTTTAGCAGAAATGTTACAGACATTTGCTCTAAAACTTTCTCAACTTTCATGTGACCTACTCTTCCAACTAGAGCCACTTAGAGCTGAACTCACTTTGAGTTTATCATGTAAAAAAAAAAAAAAAAAAACCCGTCGTCATTACGTTTAAAGGTCTACTAGAGGTTGTTCCACTCTTGAATGCATCTGTGGACAACACTGATTGAACTGAATAAGGAGACCTAGCTTTAGATTTATAAAAAAGACATGGCATGTTGAATATAGTCTCCATATTTCTGCATCATTCTTTGTAGTTTTTTACTCCATTTTAAATATTTGAATGAGTTAATCGACTTACAATTATTTGTCGATTTAATGGTTTGGTAGATTAAAATTAGTTCAAATTTTTGATTAACTAAAAATGTCCGCTCTGACCCTATTTTAGTCTTGTAGTTTGGCCTCCGGACAGAAGAGGGTGCTGCTGGTCGTCCTTAAACAGAACCAGTTGGTACAGAAATAAAGATGGCGGGGCCATACCAGAATGGGAAAGAGAGACTGTCCAAACAGAATTCGGTGTTGGATGCAAAATGCATTTTATGCAGCTGTGGTTAGAAATATAAACACGTAACAAACTACTTAAGTTATCAGCATTGATTCAGCCGGGCTGCTTAACAGAGCTATGACGGCATATTATAGCGATTGTTGACAGAAAAAAAAGAGAAACTTTCCGCTGAGAAATTCAGACATTTTGAGATTGATCTCGGATATTTTCTAGGAAAAAGCTCGGAAATTTCTCTGATTCAAAAGTCAAACTTTTTATTTAAACTGAGAAACATTCCAAAAGTCAAAAGGTTTACACTTTTACACTTAATTTCAGATTTTTAGTTTTTTTCCATCTACAGTGACCCTAATACACTGTCATGCAGAGCAGCTTCAACTTCTCAACCAAAAATTTACTGATTTGCTGTGCAGGCAAGGATATAAGAGAATTAAGTGGCTTGTACTTTTATAGTCCTTCTTTAACTTTGAATGTAAAGGAAAGTTAAAGCTGCATCTTTGGTGAAGGTGTCTGCGTTCTGCTCATTGAATGCAAGAAGAAGAAAAAAAAGACCCAAATCTAGCAGAGCATCAAAGGCAAGAGGTCTCCTTTGTTTAGGGAGCGATTCTGATCTCTTCCAGTCAAAAGCCCAGAATCAGTCCTGCTTCAAACGGCTCACGGATCATGAGATAGAGGGAGGTTGTTCAAAGGAAGAACGGGTGAACCGCTCCGTTCTGTGAGAGAACGGCAATCTACTGATAATGAAATGATTGAATATGAGATGGAGGTTAACAAGAAACTCCTTTTTTCACTAGATAAGTTTATTGTAAAGGTGTCTTAGCAGCTGTAGCGTCGAGCAGCCTATTACAAGTCCTGACATAAAAGGGCAGAAATCTCACAGTCGGTGAATATAGGACAAGAGAAGCTTCAGAAACCGCGTTAGGTAACAGGAAGTGACACTTATCGGTCTTTAAGCTGCATTCATGAACCCTAAGCGCTTATCTTCTGCGAGCAACGTTACATTTCAGTATGTGAAGACGAATTCCTTAAATCTTTGGAGGGATGCGTTCCAAAGCTGCAAAATGATGTGAAAACGTTGGACGACAATAGTTTTGCATGTTGCTATGACGATATTTGTTGCCATTGTGATGCTCCTGTCACTCACAGCGAGCTAAAGTGTTTACATGTTCGCCATGATTTTTCTGTATCTTCAGTTTGTTTCTCTCGTTTTCCCAGAATGCCGAGGTGTCTGTATTCGAGGTCAACATTCGGTTCATTGGGGGACTCTTAGCAGCGTACTACCTCTCTGGACAGGAAGTAAGTGTCTTGCGCTTTTCACTGTGACTTTGGTTCGAATGTTATCGTCTTTGCATCTGTTAGAAATGTGGTCAGTTCAAGTAAGTGGGTGAAAATGTCGGAGCTTGAGTGTTTTTTTTCTTTTTTCTACTTGCCTCTGAGATTTGAAAACAAAATTATAGGAGAAAACAGATTTATAGTGAAGTTTGTCCCACTAACGTTACTTGATAAATGCAATCTTTTTTTTTTTTTTTCTTTTTTTTTTGCCAAATCAATACTGAAATAAATGAGATTTTGCGTTCGTCCTCGTTAGTAGCATTGGAGAAATAATAAGAATCAGAAGAAATGTTTTCAGGTCGTCTCCCCAGACCTTGAATGACATTGAAGTTCATCTTGTTACAGATTTTAAACCCACATTTGCTCTGAAAGAGACTGTCTACATGGGAAAAAACCAGGCAGGAAGTTACCTACAGAGTTATTGCAATTTTTATTTTTTTCCTCTAAAATGAATGTTTCTCCTTTTTTTCCCCACAAGAAAGAAAGAAACATACATCTAAATAAAACTATTTAGCTGTATTGTAAATGGTTGAGGATCAAACATCTAAAGCACCGATTATTTATTCACAAACAGAAACATTTTCTGCTTTGGAAAAATCAAAAATTAAAAGTAGATATTGCATCTTTATCTTCTAAACTGGTTTAAATTTATGAAGATTGACATGAAAACAAGTATTCAGTCATTTATAGGCTCTGCAGCCTTTCACCAATCAACAGCTCGATTCCATTATGACTGCGCAGAACTTTGTCAAAAAAAAGCACAATTTCGCAATTGCAATGTTTCCGTTATATTAGATACTTGATTAAAGTCACACCTGTATGTGATGAGTCGTTAGAAAAGCATACCACGCCATCATCCTCCATCCACTTCCTGTCGTCTTCTTCGTCTTTTCCGCCAGTAGTAACATCTGGTCGTTGATCATGTAACTTGTGATCCAGAAAAGTTAATGTTGTAATTTTGGAAAATATGCTAATTTCGATCCATTCGAATAGCCACTTTATCTTAGCGCAAAAACTTTTTATTGAAAAACATGTTTTCTTTTTTGAAATTGTCGTGTTTCCATTAGGCGAGCTCGTTTTTGTAATTCCAGTTTGCGCAGGTATGCAGTGAAGGAAATGCCTTCACCGCAGGCATTTCCTGCCTACTGTGGCAGGTTAGAGTTTTTTGAACTGACAAACAAAAATTAGCCAATTCCCTGCAAACCAGATCCCCACACCTCCGTCTCCTTCACTCAGTCAGCTCCGCCCTCTTCACCCAAACATTCATCATTGCCCACTAGAGTAATAACCGAAGCAGTGGGTGGTGGGAAAGGAAGGATATGAAGCGTGGGAGGTAAAGACAGTGATGGAGGGAGCAGAGGGGAGAGGTGCGCTGGGACTGTGAAGATGAGTGGAGGATGTTTGGAGGTGACTGTTACTGATAAAAAAAAATGAGGGAATGACAATGATGAATAGCTGAGGGACGATAAAAGCAGGAGGAACTGATTCTTCACTCTCAGTGGACACGTCCTTGAGCAAGGCACTTAGCCCTCCCAACTGGTGCAGTCGGCCTGCAGCAGAGAGACGGCTTCATCTCAGGGGAGTCGTTATGTACCCCTTTGTTAATAGTAAAAAAAAAAAAAAACAGTAAGCAAATGTGAGGCAGATCATCTAGCGACCCGGAAGCTGCCACTCTCCCCCTCCCTTTCCGCCGGGCTCCACACTCTCAGCGCTCCTGCAGTTGTGCAGCCCGACCTTGTTAAAGCAGTCCCCCGGCGCGGGGCCTCGTGTCCTCAGCGGTGGTAATAATCTGCCAGGCACCGCTCTAAGCATCCTTGGCAACACGTCCTTGGCAACACACTCTTCCCTGGAGAGCGTACCTACTCAGCCAGGTCACACACTGCCAGGTCAGGCTTCGAACTGAGTGAGAGGCTGTGCGCTCTGCTGCAGGAGGTGATGCAGCAGCTGATTGCATATGATAATTTAGCTCTGACCTACTGAAATAACATGTATTATGTAAGGTTTACGTTTTTGTGCTTTACATCATGTCGTTGTGTTGTTCTCGTATCAAAACCAGATCTGGAGTGTTGCCTATATTCATGAAATCCTTTAATCTCCATGGCAACCATTCAGCTGTTCAAAGCGCCTTGTTGGACCTAGTCCATCTTCAGGAACAAAGCTCCTCCTCAGCTTCAGTTTCCAAGCTTCTGCCTCACAGAGCAGCCCAACCTCATAAACTCCCTCAGTCTGCTCCTTCAGACTAGCCAGCAGCAATTAGCTTGCTGAGCTCAATATCTGAGGTACTTCTTAGTGAAACGCTGGTAATGGATTGATAAAGGAGCCATGTTGTGACGACTTCCTGAAAGTGGAGTTTCAGAAAGAGCAGGAGTTTCTTAAAGAGACAGAGACCCAATTTCAAGGCGTTAAATTACAAAGTCAGATGTTTTTCAAATCATATTTGATTTTTTTAATGACGGTAACAATTACTTGTGCTATAAAATTGAACTATATGCATGGAAAATAAATAACACTGTCCCTTTAAGAACAGCAACTGTCAGTTGTCATCACTCTGGCCCGATAGTTTAATCCTGAGACTAAGTTGAACTCTCTGACTTTTGTAAACCAATACTTAAAAGAAAATATTAATATTTTCTTTTAATTATGACAATGGAATGTAGCATAATGAAATAATAAATGAAATGCTATGAAATAACATTATGTATATGTAATCCATAATACAAGTGACTATTTGAGTTCTATTCGCCTTTAATCAGTCTGAATTGTTTTTTTTTCTCATGGACAAATGGTCACTACACAAGTTAAGAACCAACACAGAATTTAAAATCACTCCTTTTTTCTTCAAAAATTGTTGTTTGTTTTCAAACGAAATTTAGCGACATTTGTCGCTAGAGCCAGCCTGGTATGCAGAGGAAAATTGATCCATGCGCATTTTGAAGTACGACGTTCGAAAAGGTTGTTGGAAACGGCAAAATCCAAAACTACTTTCTCAGCTTTGCTGAGACGTTTTTACACTTGCTTGAGGTCATTTTTGGCTTTTCTGAAAAGGACTGAATTCAGTAAAGAGGACATGGAAACACATTTTGCGAATAACTCTTAGTGTATTTAACATTCCCAAGAACTGGTTTGTCTGCGCCTTACCAGAGGCACCAAACTTGGACTATTTTAGAAATCCAGACCTTCAGTTCCGAGGGGATCACTTTAAATTTTTCTGGGATGTGTGTTCCGTTCTAATGATCTAATTAACATTTTCTTTAAAATGTTTTGCAACATTTTAAAAGTTCACTCAAAATTCGCATGACAGTTGGATGGAAACATGGCTCATCTCTGCGAAACCTGTTTCAGCAAACTTTGCCTACTGATAAAAACATCTCACCTGGAGATCTGAGGTTGCAGTAAAATAAAATCCGTTTAAGTTTGAGGTGATGAAATGTGTCGGAGGTCGACGGGGTTGAGTCCTACTTTTTAAGGCCTCCTGTCAGTCTTTGACATCACAGCAGATCTTAAAGAGTCTAAAAACCAGAGGGAGCCGTGCTGTAGTGGGCGGATTTGGGCGAAGCGGCTGAACCGAGTCCGGCTCTGCGTTGGAGAGGCTTCTTGGCTCATTTAGAGTTTTGATGTTTCTCCCACACAAGCTCGTCTCTCCGTCTTCAGCCACCATCTGCAAATTTCCCCTTTGGCTTCTGCGCTGCGTTTCATCTGCAGCCGCTCATTATTAAATGTGAATAACATTTCGCAGGTTTTAGTCAGGTCTACCACACATTTCCAAAGCTGCCAGCGGCTACTCCAAAAAAACAAAATTTAATAAATAAACGCCCAAATGGTTGGCTCTAATCCTGCCATCAGGCAAACGGGAAGGTTGAGATGGTTTTATTTGTTTTAGAACAAATAGAGATCTGATGCAAAGCGGGGAAAACAAATTAGGGACGAGGAGAACAGAGACCGATTGGCTGTGGCAAAAGAAATACAGATGGGAGAAGAAAAGCGGCGTCATGTAGAGAGGAAGAGCAGGAGATCAGTATTCAGGAGGAAGTGGATCGGGTCTCGGAGAGATCTCGGAGCAGCAGTGATGGATTGTGTTTACTCCCGTGTCTCTCTAGCTTTTCTCCTTTGTCTCTGTGTTATTTTCCTCCACCGTCGCCACCATGTTTTTTCCCCCTACGGTCATGCTTCATTTTCCCTCCGCTCTCTTGTTTTCATCACTTCTATCTTGAACTTTCCACCCGCCTGCCTGCCTGCATAAAGCAGAATGCATGGATCAGAGATTTCTTCTCATTTGCATTTAAACGTAATACAACATTGTTCCTGTTGCCACTTTTAGATGTAATGTGGAGAATTGGCAACAGAAATCACAAGTGGCTTCATTTTCTGTGATGAGAGTTAAAGTTTGAGTGTCGAAAAAAGAGAAACTGTTTAAAACTGAGGACAAGAACACAGATTTTTTTTGCTGCAAATACTAGTTATAGTTACATTTGTGGTTATATTTTCAGTAAAACGATTATAACTAGGAATGGGACGATTGCCTGTATCGATGTATAACATGTTGTGAAAAGTTACATCTTTTTAGATTGCTAAAATTTTACGTCGGCTGAAAGGAAAGCTTAATCGCTTTTCCCTTGGATACTAGAAGGATGAATTTGGATTTATGTTCTGTCAGGAAAGCACAGATGGTAATGATGTGCAAAATAAAGGACTGGCACCCATTAATCTTAATGAAATGTTTGTGTTTTAAAGCTGCAGTTGCCCAACTACAACCAGACGTCTGGCGGCTCTGAGCTGACTATTTTACCAGCTGATTTCCACTGGTTATAATTATGTTACTCTGTAAAGACGAGAAATGTAAAAGTTTAAAACTACTTCAAAATTTAAAGTTGAAACCAGGTATTTTCATTCACTACGAACGCATTGGTAATAATTTTTTCATCGTTTAATAATCAGACGAAATGTTTTGAGTCAGCTAAGATTATGAACATGATTTCTTTCAGATAACTGGAAAAAAAAATCAGTTTCAGAGTTTCTTTTTTAACATGCATCAATTTTCTTAATAGTTGTTCATGTGCAAAAATTTCAAAAAATTGAACTACATTTTTCACTTTCGATACCAATACAAATATCTGAGGTTCAGTATCGGCCGATTCCGATCCGATACAGAAAGACGGTGCCGAATTGATTTAAACAGCTTTTTTTTTGCTACATAAACTTTGTCAAACATGTAAAAACGGCAAATTTAATTTGTTTAGTCAGTAGAATTAGGATCATAACACCAAATGTAAAAAATAAACCGCAACAAACCTTTCAACTGGTTGAGTGTAACTAGGAAATCTAAATGTAATGTTACAGGTCCAGTTCCTCAAAGGTACTGCTCCATTGTGTAAGGGTGAACTGTTGAACTGCTAATAGCAGAAGTTGTCCACATGTAAGGACACTGCTGATTGTTCTGAAATTGGACTACCAGATGTGTACAACGGTCTGCAGCAGCGTTGTGTTGGCAGCACAATCGTCCACTGTTAGTACGTGAAGTTAAGGCATTGTTTCTTTAGAGCGAGGAGAGCACTTATAGAAAGGCCTTCTGGTGTTGTATTAATGCTTCAATTATAGAACTGGAGAAAGCACTGTTATTTGCACAAATGACTCAGTTCTCAAGTGTGTGTGTGTTTATGTGTGTGTGCGTGTGTGCATGTGTGTGTGTTCCCCTCAGCATGTCTGCATGCTGTACCCAAGGTCAGAGCAAATCTCTCAAAGCAAAAGGATTTATATCTGGTTTTTTATCCATGGACATTGTGTGGGTGGGCTCTGATTCTAATAAAACCTCCAAACAAGAGGTGTTTTTCATTGTCCCTCTGTTTTTAATCACTGAACGACGCATTCATCTTCCTATCTTGACTCTTTAGAAACGTTTTTCTTTCTTGTTTTCACACCCTGCCAGGCTTATTCAGCTGAGGAAAAAAAGCCAAGCAATATTTGCATTTAAGCTGTAGGTGCTCTCCTAATTTGGTTTGTAGAGAGTTTATGAAGCCATGATGTGAAAAAACCTAAAACTGGAACTTGGAACTTGCTATAAATGAAGGCGGCTGAACTGCAAAAAGAGCTACAAGTTCACTGTGCTAATGATGGTGACGGAGCAGCAATCAGTATTCATGAGCATTTTGGAAAAGTTTGGACTTTGAGTCTTTTCCATGTCTGGATAAGTGTAATAATAATGTAGAGTAAGGAAACCTTCATCTCAGTCTTTAGAAGATCAATCTGTGTCAAATCGTATTAGTAGAGTGGGCACCTCAAACACAGAGACATCTCATTAGTTCCCGTTATACCATTGGGGTTTGACCTTTAGACCTTTGCTGTATGTCCTACTCCCTCTACCCATTTATTGACTGATTATTGTCAATAAAGGCCATAAATTCTTAAAATCTAACAATCCACTGATCCATCCATTTGACCGCCGACATGGTTTAACCATCCATTCCTCTCCCCGTTTATCCATCCATCTTTGTTTGTCTGTTACCCACCCTGGATGGATGGCTGGGTACATCCAGCCATCCATCAATCCTAGTATTCATCATTCATCACTCTGTCCGTCCATCCATTCTTTCACCAACCTGTCTGTCTTTGTACATCCTTGTTTGTCCTTCCCTCCCACCCACAGTAGAAACATTCTTTATATGAACTTTAGAAACTGGCTGAACAGGTTTGAGTCTGGAGTTTATAGAGTTGTGCCCTAGAAAGTTGGTAGGAAGCTTAAAAGACAGACGTCAGAAAACCCCAAGTGAGGATGTAGAGGTGGAGAAACAAGAAAAGAAGCCAGATGTTGAGGAAGTGATCAGCCACAGAAAGAAGGAAGAAAGAATGACGAGGATGACTCGAGTGCAGAGCACCAGATTGCAGCGAGCGGCAACAAGGTCAGGGGAGCAAGCCAAGTCTGGCTACGTCTCATAATGAGACGGAGAGCATCTAAAAGACAAGCCTAGACTCTGCAGGCGTAAACACAATGGTAGAGCCGTCCTGTGGATGAACAGATGGGAGGCAGCGAGTTAAAGAGATGGAGGACGACAACGAAGGAACGTCGCATGAAGCCCGAAGAAGAGACACAGAGGTTCAGGGATAATGATGGGAAACAGTTGAAAGGAAGGGCGAGTGACTGAAGACCGAGGCAGATTGAAGACGTTAATGTGGGACTTGGTGGAAAAGCAAAAGTTTAGCAATTTGGCAAAAGAGGGAAAGGAAAAAGCAGTAGATGATTGTTTCCTGCTTTATTTCCCATGGATCCAAAACACATTTCTGGATGATTCTATTTTGAGACCTTCTGTATCCTCCTCATCCCCCCCATATGTTTCCCTCCAACATGACATTGCTCTCATCAGATCCCTTTCTCCCACCCAAACAAGCCGCTCATCCTCTCTCTCTATACCCGCTCCGTGTTGAACGAGGAACGGTTTAGCTGTAAGCCGGGGACCGGACCGCTCCGTATCCCGCGCCGGCCTGTTTGATCCCACCGGGGAGCGCTGGGCTCCCTCTGATGTTTTGGCACACGCTGAACGCGTCGAGCTGAAATGGAAGGCTTCAGTCTAACTCCTGACTGCGTCCTGACCGCCGCGGCGCAGCAGGGGGGCAGACGGATCCCTTCAGGGAAGCTGAGCGTCTCTGTGATGATTGCCAATGTGCTGTCTTAGCAGATCTTTAATGCTTCCAAGCACTGAACGGTTTCAGGCAGGTGAGTGTGGCGACATTCATCCGGAGGAAAGGAAAAATCTTTCCTCCGGTCTTTCTTGGCCATCTTTGCGGGTCGTTTAGTCTTTTTGTACAGTTTTGACATTTGACACATACCTAGCTTTTTTTTTTTTAAAGTTATTTTGCATTGTATTCTTATACAAAGCAACAGACGAGATTGTATACGATAAAAATGAATGCATAAAAGCATTAAAGATCTCAAATATTCAGTTGGATGTTAATCGGCACTGACATTTTTTATTTCGATTCCCATTTCTGTGTAATATTGAAGCAAGCTATCTTATCTTCTTTCTCTCTCTGGGTGCTACAGATAAGCCCAGAATTATTCATACGCCTGGCAGATTTAGGTTTTAAATTATTTTCCTTCAGCCTGGGTGTTTGTTTTTCATAGGAAATCAGATGGATATCTCTCGAAAGATAAAACAACCCAACAGGAGTGTTAATTTTGGAGAAAAATAAAATTTTCTTACCAAAAGTAATGCAGTCTTGAAGAATTATTTATTTCTGTTTTGATAAACGGATGAAAAAATTAAAATAATAATAATAATAATAATAATAATGTGTTCCACTAATCTAACATTCAGTTCAATAAAACTTTATTCATCCCCAAAAGATGGAGCAATGTGACATACAGAAAAAGACTCATAACCATTAAAGAACAACTTAAAAAAGTACAAGCTAAAAAGAACCAGAATTTTTAAAATTCACATGAAGAAGAACAGATTAGATTTTAGACAATGACAGGTCAGAGTTCAGGAGGTCCACTGCTCTGTGGACTAATCTCATAGCTGACCCGTTTTCTTGCAAGTTTCTACATATTTTAACGTATTTTCTGTGTTGATCATTTTACAGAAATAATTGAGTGAAATGATTGTTAATCGTGTAATTCTGCACTTTTAAATGAGTCGAACAGAAAAACGAGTGAAAATGTGATTTTAAATGTTTAGAAGGGCTTTACTGATCATGACAGCATCAAACGACGGCAAATACTTTTTTCTCTCGTCTTAGTAAGACAGGAGCACATAATGAGGCCAAACCATTAATTTGTAGCTGCAGCTGTTGAGCTGCTAAACCAGCTCAGTTGTCGTGCTCAGCGAGCGCTGCTGCTGCGTCAGCCAGCAGGGAACACACAAGGCGCAAGACGCACCGAGAATTGAGGGCGCCGTAACAAACAGGACCGGATGTTCATTTCATCTCCGCTTTGGGCTTTTCACCCTGCAAACAAACAACTTACAACAAGCCGGGGAAAACAGCTTGCAGAAGTGCAAGTCAGATTAAATCAATGGAGCAAAAATAGGGAAATCATCGGAAAGAGGACTAAGGATGGATGGATGGAGTTGGGGAAATGGATTGAAGCTAAGATGGCTAGGATGACCAGGGAGAGGAGACGTGCAAGTTTCCTTTAGAAATAAATGAGTGTAAAACCACAAGGGGTTAAATTTCATGTAAGAATCGTAGGGTAACTCTTTATTTGAAGGGGTGCACATAAGACTGACATAAACATGACATAACACCTGTTAGGAACATGAATGACTCTTCATAAATGTTTACAGCTGTTGTCAAGATATGTCATTTAGGTAAAGGTCTCGTTTTTGTGGAAAACTGTATAGAAATTATTATTGCGCTATATATCCACTAGACTTGGGTTTGTGGCATTAACCTCAATTAACCTCATTCTAATTGAATTCAAGTTTTCTGGAGAAAAAAACAGTTTTGCACATTTTAGGAAGATGAAAGTTCAACCTATTTTCTGGCGTTTTGTCTGATAAACCAAAGCGAAATAGCTCAAATTTGTGAATAAATATCTTAAATGCAAGACCATGCATGCATTTGTTTCAGTCCAACTTAATATAAAACCCCTAAATAAAACCTAAATCCAATCATTTGTCCTCAGGAACCTACTTAGTAAATTCAGTCCACTGGTGTGTAATTTGTTTGAAAATGACTGAACACACAAAACGTTTTTTGAGGTTCCCTTTTTAGCAGGACTATAACCCTGAACGTAGAGCCAAAGGTGGAATGAAATATTGTAAAAAGGGCCTAGTTAAAGTCCAGATCTAAAGCCTACTCTGTTTCCAGACTCTGTCCAATCAAACTAACTGAAATGCAGTAATTTTGCAAAGAATGGGTAAAAGAAAGACATTTCGAAATGACCTGCAGCTGTATTTATGTACTAATAAAATGTGAAACAGTTCAGATGTAGGTTATGAGTTCATTAAAAAAAAACAGCTGCATGTTCATTTTCACCTTACACAAAACATGTGACATTGAAGGTAGCGATAGCTTGGTAGATTGACTAAATAATGAATGAAGGATGTCTGCAGCAACAATCCATTGAAAAGCCAAAATGACCCGTTAGTCACGTCTTGTTTATCATGACATCAGTGCATCGCTTCTAATCACACTCAGCGTGAGGTAGACGTCAAGTCTGTCACTTTCTCATATTGTGACTGGGCCAAATGAAGCCCTCTTGGAGCTAATTCGATGACGCCCTTTGCGTTTCCCACACGCCAGCCTCCTCTTTTGTGTCTCGCCCTGCCTGCGATGCCGCGCCAGTGAATGCTAAACAATACGAGTAAATGGATCAGCTGACGGCGGAAAGTGGCAGAACAAAGTCTGAAAAATGACACACGGTAATCAAACACACAGCGGGTGACTTAATCCTGTCTTCGTCTGCTCAGCCCCCTCGGGGCCCTTCCTACCAGGCAGCACATTTCACAGTCTACCCTGTAATCCGTTTAGGAGGCGTCATTACGTGTCAACAGTGGCCCAGTGCGTTCCCCAGAGAGCACGCTAGTCGCTCTACGTAACCAGATGGCACGCACTGCTTGTACGGTGGAGCAATTTGGTTGATGAAATGACTTTATTACATCCTCATAAGTTCATGAGGTAAGGTTGGCCTATTTCTTCAGTATGTTATTTTTTTTTCCCTCCATCATCGTGGAGAAATGTTCAGTCTTCAGATTTAATGTACGAGTCAAAGCATTTCCGTAAGCAGGTGTGTTCGGTTTGACATTTCTGAAGGACTTTGCAACATTGACATCACATTGACCTTCATAAGGAATCAAATGTGGCTCACTTGGCAACGTGTTCTTGTTTGGACACTGAAATTGCTACAATCGTTCAAAGCACTTTCTTGAATGAACTGGATGACGAATGATTCTGACTCTACATTCTGACTCTACATATGCTATGTTTGGCTAGCCAAACATAGCATATGTCTACTAAGATTGTAAACCACTAACATCTGCTACCGTAACACTGATTTCCTACAGATACGATCACTTTCAGTTTGAGTTCTTCTGACATTAAAAGAGGCAGTATACATCCTGAAAACGGTTCTGCGTTTTTAACAAGCTAATTGTAATATCTTTTTACTCGACGTAGAAATAACAGAATAATACTGTCTACATCCACCAGTACATGTATCTGCTGCACTTGTCTATGAGACGCATGTGTCCACATTGCAACATGAGATATTTACAGATTTTAGCTTTTAACAAAATACATACTGGTAGCATACACAAATAAAAGCTTTTTCTGAAGAGTGGCTGTAACAAAGATGCTTTTTGTAGCTTTTTTTCTATTATTAAATAATTTAAAAATATGTATTTTTAAAATGTTTCTGAGCCATCTAAAATAAGGTTTGTTGCAGTTTATTGTTTACATGTTTGACCAAAGCAGTCAACCTATTGTTTTTGTTGGTTATTTGTTTTACATTGGCTGTTCTACTCCTAATTGTAATGACTGAATACATTAAAGTTGTGTTTTTACGATTGACTAAGCTTATGAATCTGTTGGTGTATATAAGTTTGCTGTGCTGGTGCAGAGTTACCAAATAAATTAGTAATTCAGTACATTTATGTCTGCGTTTAAAAAAAAAGTAATATTTTAAGTCAATTCAGCTCTACGTTTCTGTATCGTATTGGTATCAGCTAATGCTAACCCTCAAATATTAGTATCCATATCAGAAAAGCGTTCATCCCTTAAAACAAAAGCTATTTTTTTTGCTACTTTTTATACCTGTGATAACTGAATGCAAACATATTGTCTTGAACTTCTTTGCAAAGCAAACCGACTGCATTGCCCGGTTTTCTTCCATTTCCTGCTCGTGTGGGTTTGTGCACGCACGCGAACACATCCCTGACCGATCGATTTTAAAGAGCGCTGTAATGCATTTAAAACAGAGCTGGACTCTCAAACCGTCAGCCCCGGAGGCAGAGCCATCGGAGCAAGTTAGGAAATGACAAAGAACCGCCTGGGCCCGTCCTCCCCGACGGTTCCCGATGTCCCAATCTCGTCTCGGCGCCGCGGCGGTTATGATGTCAACAGAACAAATCCGCGTAGACGTGTCAAGGAGAAAGAGGACTCGAGCGTTGTTTTCGTTTTGGTTGAAGGTGTAACTGTGTTACATTTCACGATTCAGTAGTTATTGGTTGGGTAGGACAGATTGTCGGCGTGAATAACATTCATCCATTATGAAAGCTGCAAAATGAGGAAGTGCTCTACGAGTGAATGGCAGCCCTCCTCTAAGCCTTGAGGCTTTTTAATTATTTCTGCATAATAATTTTAGGCCGGCATATAAGACTTGACAGAACATAAACATCTGATCTGAAGCATCTTCCCGCTCATTAATATTTAATTTCCCTAATTAGATTGAAAGTGCCTGTAGTAACTTTTTTCCTGAAGAGGGCTGTTTAAAAAAGCACCAACTTTGGGATACGTTAGAAGAAACATTCACTACAAAACATTACCGTTTTTAACTGCATAAACAAGATAAAGACAATGCACTGGCACTAATTAGACAAGTCCCTCTATACCTGTTTGAGGTTTCCATTCATGTCCCCGATGGCAGCTTGTTTTTTTCCCCCTCCATGCTCATGTCTGGAGGAAATCACTGCAGGAAGAAGATTATCATAAACCATCCGGTTTTATCTGCGTGCGGCTGCCGGGCGGTCGGCTCCGATGGCTCGTTTGGACGTCGTTCTTGTTTGATGGCAGCAGCAGAGCTGGCAGTAAAACTTTAAGGGCCTTGATGCAGCCAACCGGGAGGTCACCGACCGACGGATGGAGGGTTTTATGATGATGAGCACATGTGTGCTGACTTGTAAAAAGCATGCTGGGGTCTGACCTCGGATGTAGCTGGTGATGCCATCTGAATAGGCATGCTTAGGATGTATGTAGGTTCACACAAAAGATTGAAAAGTGTTAGTCTTGTTTTTTTTGTGTATATTTTTAACATAGGGGTATGCAATAAATCGATAATATGTATCGCGATGGTAGATAAACCAATAGAGGATACATTCGGTAAACTTTTGAATAGTTTTATTGAACACCGATCCAGAACCGCTCGGCATTCTGGGGAATGTAGTCAGAGGGGAAGCTTTAGACGTTCAGCCTCTCACGGCCAACTAAGAAATGTTGGTGGCATCAGTGGACTCTCTCTTTGGTTTTCAACAACCTGTTGAGTGGCTTGCGCAGCAGCAGTTTCAGGTTTTGCCTCATAACTGCTTAAAAATAAAAATCAGAGTCGTGCAGTAAAAACTGAGGATAGAACAGGAAAGATCACACCACCAGTTTGGCAGTACTTCAGATATTTACAACAAAAACACTCATCAGTAATTATCAATAGCAACTGTTATGAAACCCTTCATCGTGTTTTTCAGTCTTATCGTCCAGCTCTAGATTAACGATAATAATATGCTGACAAAGATTATAACATAAAAGATGCTGTGCAGTTTCAGAAATATGAATGCTGTACTTAGGCTGGTCACAATAACAAATTTTCCCAGACCATAAATTGGCCCCGAAATTATCACAATAAACGATAATATCGTTTTGAGACCGTTTTCAAGTAATATATTAAAAAATGATATAATAATACAAGTTCCCCCTGTCAATGTCGAGCATATTTTAATTTTGTACACAACACTTAACACTAGAACTGGAGGACAGTTTAAATATTAGTGAAAGGCAGTCTACCTCTGAATTACTTTAGTTGTGTATTTAAATTTTACAAGTCCTGACATGTAAAATCACCTGAATTTTGGATATGTTGTATGTGCAACAAAATGCTTCTCACTACCTGCAGATATATGCCTGTCATGCTTTAACAATCTGCAGTGGTAAAACAAAGAATTTGCAATTCTATGAAGCGCTCACCTTGGACTCAGCTAATACCTGAATGCAGCAGCACCTCTGTAGCAGAAACGTCCCTGGAAACGTTCTGTGATCTGAATATGAAATGCTGCGTCTCAGAATGGAGACAAAGTCCTCATGAACCATCTACAATTCAAACATTGGAGGTTCTTGTTTCTCATGTCAAGAGATATTTTGGAAACCTATAAGAAGCAGATTGTTGAAGGAAAAGACAGAACTTCTTAAATGAAGCAGAATATCAGCAGATAGAAAAATAAAAAACAAAACCCTACAGCTGTTTGTAATTCTACAGACTCCTGGATTGATTTGGCATTTATCCTTCTGTAATTTATTTCACTTTGGATTTTATGCATTTCAGATTCTCCACATGCTAAGACCAATCTGTGCATCTGTTTTTTTTATTATTATTATTATTTTTTTTTTTTACGGCTAACCGCAGTTTAACCTCCAGATCCTTTCTGAAAGCCGAAGTGTTTCTGCAGACACCAGATTGTGTTGTTGCTTACATCTGCGCTGTGTGGACGAGTTTCACTGCTGTTTATCTGATGCAGCTCATATTATGTGGCTGGAACATTACAGGCTTTAAAAAGTTTAAATTACCTTTTAAATAAAACTTCAAATGTCGAGAAGAAAATGGAAACAGCCAGCAATCGGTTTCGATCAACACTGGAAAATGTTTATCATTCATAAGATTCACCAAAACTAAAATCTCACCATTTTCAGCCTAAAATGGCATCAGTTTGTTTTTTAATTTGCTTTTTGAGTTAAATTTATCCATTAATGGGACTAATCATAAACATTTTTCAGTTTCTGCTGGTTTTAAGACCATTTCTGTCAAAAAATTGACTCTTGTCTCCTTTTTTCAGCAAAAATCTAAAATGGACAAATCCTTATTTGACTGGAAAAGTTTGACCTGTACACCTCACGATGAGTGTATTAAAGCAGTGAGAAGTAACCGTGTTTTAGGAAACTGAGAAAGTTAAGATAAAAGAAGCACACGTCCACTTCTGTGGATGTGACAATATGAGGCGATTCAAACCCAAACCTGGTCCTTTTATCATTCTTCACTCACTGTTTGGCCTTAAAGCTTTTCATGAAAGCTGATTTTCTAAAATTGTCGAGCCCGTGCTTTCCTGCAGCACAGGTTAAACTCTTGGGTATTTGAGGGTTTATGGAATAATCATTATTTATCAGTGTTGAGCTAGACTGAAAAACACTCCAATCCATGCGTCTGTTTCTCCAGGTGTTCAAAGTCAAGGCGGTCCAGCTGGCAGAGAAGCTCATCCCTGCCTTCAACACCCCAACTGGGATTCCCTGGGCCATGGTCAACCTGAAGAGGTGAGCGGCGCCAGCAGAGACGTGAACGTCAACCAGAGTTACGTTTTCCACAGGTTCAATCAGAAAGAGTTGATTGGTTTTGTTGCTCACTGGAACTTCAAATTCAAAGTTAGAAAGTACAACCTTTACCAAAATAATAATAATAATGCATTTTATTTCTATAGCACTTTTCTGAACAGTCGCACACTTTACATGAATCACGTAAAATCACAAAGTATATCAAAATCATAAAAGGAGAACATTTAAATACAAAGAAGTAAAAATATATCTATCTGTGTGTAGAAAACCTCACATCCCATGGTGCTCGTATTTACTGAAGATGAAGGGAAAAAGGAGCAGTTTGCAAAAAAATCAAGAACAGCCTGTAAATCAGCTGTATAGTCTGAATCTGCGTCCCTTGAATAGGTCTGTGAAATAAACTACAAACCATTAAGGAAGCCGAGGGAGCAACTGGTTGCCATGGATACTTTGAACAAGACCTGTTTCAAAGATTAGCAGTGTTTTGTTTTTTCCCTGCAGTGCTGCACCCCTAATACTGCTTAGGTTTGAGCTCCTAAATGACAAATGGATACGAATATATACAACTCAAAAAAACGCTGGAAATTAAAGCAAGTGTTTTCACTGTAACTTTTAGGAGTCAATATTCAAGTTATAACCAAACGTTAACAGTACCTTAAGAAACTACAACTCCATGACTACACTTCACCTCTTTCCACAAAATTGCCACGCTTTACTCAAATGTTTGACCTGCTTTTGTTAAAAAAAATCAAAAAACAAAGAGCAAGTAGGAGACGTGCATCACGTCTTTGCAGCTGGTTTTAAAACACAAATGTTGGTGCACACGTCGTTCCCCTGACATCGGTACCTTTCAAGGTTACCTGTGCTGCCCCGCTCTGCCGTTTTACTCTGTCACAGTGCTGTTTTCACCCAGTAACTATTTGAGCTCATTATTGCAGTGTAGCCAGCAAGGTGGTTGAAAGGAGAAAACACACAAACCTGATTCACAACTTGCCAAAGTGTGTCACAATCTGTCTTTTTGTCAGTGTTGTCGCCTGTCTTTTTCCGGTCATAGCATCGTTTAGATCTCATTTTAAGTGTACAAAACGGACAGATTCTGCAGGTTTTGTGAACAATAAGTAAGTTGAAATAGAAAAGTTGTGTGTAAATATAGCAGCTTGGTTGAAAAGCTTGTAGAGTCAGAATCTGCTTCTATGGCCAAGTTTGTGTTTCGCTTTGCTTTCAGTGGTGACGTTTAAAATAGAAACGTACACAGGCAAATGAAAAGACAGTTTGTCCTGTAAATACGTATGAACTGTATGCAGAGACATGGTTGAATTAGTACAAATATGCAATCTGGTATCTGTCTGCAGACGCTGTTTAGAGACACAGCCTTGAGGAAGAAAGTGTCTCTATTGTGTCTGGTCTTTGCAAGTAGTGCAGTCACAGTGGTGTGATGTGTGGATTTCAGGAGTTTCACAGACTCGTCTGCTGAGATGGAGTCATTTGTGTAGAGAGAAGAGAAGAGGGGCGAGGACTCGCCCCTGAGGGACTCTTGCATGTGTAAAACTTTGCAAGGGGAATATCGGCTCCTTCTTTTTGACATTTCTTCATTTCCTAGATTATTTTTTTCCATCCATAGCCTTCTTATGGTCCCACCAGAAACCTTAAATCGGGATGAGGTCGGGGCTTTGACTAGGCCAAAGCAAGCCCTGACTCTCTTTCAGACATTCTGTTTCGGTTTTGATCCAAACTTCAAATAGCCTCACATTCCCCAGTCATCACACTTTCACCTCCGTGCTTCAGTTAATAGAAGGTATTTTGCTTATGTGCATGATTTTGGTTTTCAGAATGGAAAAAGTATATAGAGAGCACAGAACACATAGTAAATCATTCATGCCATTTTTCTAGGTTTTAAAATGGATTATAAACAAGACAAGCACATGGATTATTTAATTACAATAACTTCTCTTATTTGTCATGTTTTTTACTTCTCATATATCCACATCCTTACAAACTTTGCTGAAGTGAAATCAGAGAATGAGACAGAACTCGGTAGCAGCCTCTAAGTTGACTAAGAATCTATATGTGTGAAGAAGTGCAGGTCCAAAACAAATCCATACTTCTGCTTCTCAACGGTGATCAAAGCCCCTTACGTCTGACTTAATCGTTGAAATAAAAAAAAATAGAGATTTGACTCGAATCAACATCTGAAATGCCGTCGTGCTCGACGGTTAAATTATGCTCCGAGGGCTGCAAACAACGGTGCCGGCCAATTATTTTGGCAGAGTTTTAAACACGTCCACGCTCCACCCACACAGGCGTTTTCCCTTACTTTGCCTGATTGGACTTCTTCACCGGCCAGCGTGGGTTACATGCAAACTGTGCTCATAGGGCAGAACCGTGTTTGCTAATCCCACAACCTCAAACCATTGGGATTTAATACCAGAGAGTGCTTTTTTTAAATTCTCTTAGAGGCTGTGGAAAAGTGTTAAATTGTGCTTCGTGAACCTTTGGTCCATCCCGTTAGTTCACAGCCTGCAGAAAAGCTTCACTCAGTTCCTTTTTCATCCACATAAACTAAACAATGGTGGCAAAAAAAAAAAACATTCATGTGCATCTTCTCCTTCATTTCTAACCACTATCGACGCGTAATAACTTCACATCACTTAAATCATTAAGCATTACATCAGGCTGTGACATTAAACAGTGCTTTAAAAAGCTAATGGATGGTTTGTTGCCAAGCACCGAGCTCCTGAGGTTTTAAGTAGCACAATAAAGGGAATTGTTTTTTTTCTCAAGGTAATTCTCAGGCAGAAAACCAACGCTTAACGTTTTAGTCGAGTCTCTCAGCAAATAAAACACGCTACGGGACTTAGGGCTACATCTTGAACATGACGTAAGAAATTCATCTTAGAAAGACGCACATAAAAGGGATGTTTATTGATTCCTCAACAAGCAGGAGGGTTTCACAATCTTTCTACTCCTAGCCGGAAAACAGATTTTCAGGTGTGGGTGGGAGCATTTAGACACATGAGAAACTCCGAAGCTTCTCGTCATTTTGTTGTTGGCTTAACTGAGAGTCTAACAAAATGTTCTTGATTGTATGAATTTGAGGTCTTAAGATTTTCCTGCCTCCTCTACAGCGGCGTTGGTCGTAACTGGGGTTGGGCGTCGGCCGGCAGCAGCATCCTGGCTGAGTTTGGGACCCTCCACATGGAGTTCGTTCACCTCACCTACCTGACTGGGAACCCGGTTTACTACCAGAAGGTATCACTGTTCAGTAGCATGCATCTCTGTTTCAATGACTGGGTGTTTCTACTGTTCACTGTGTTGTTGTTGAGCTAACAGTGAAAGCAGATTTGTGTTCGCCACATAGAGCCTGTGTGGTAAGATTACTTCTGGTATGCTGATGCCGTCGTGTATGACTTCAAGTTGCCTCTCAAAGTGGCAAAGCTCCACATCCATGACGTCAAGAAAACATGTCTTACCCCTTCTGACCCAGTCACAGCAGCCCAGAAATGACTAGTGTTGGTATCCAGACCCAACAGCAGTTGACTTGGTTACATCAGGAAGTGTCTCTTTCTGCCAACATCTACCAGAACGTTGGCCAGCGATCAGCATTCCTGTAGTGACTAACCAGAGTTTTAGATCCAACCACCACAGTCAATTTACTGATGTTGGAAACTGTTTATCAAATCTTCTTAACTTTGAGGCATCAAATAACTTTGAAAAGCTCCTCTACTAACTTTTCCTGATGCCAAGAAGCGAGAAACGTCTTTGTCTTCTTTAGATCGGGCCGCTGCAGTGCACTTCTCTGCAACTGCATTTCCATTACTAACATGAGCAAAAGTTTGTCGGTACTCCGCAAATGTCAGAAAAACACAATTTCACATTTGCAGTGTTTCGTTTAAATCAGAAACACAATTAAAACACGTAAATAAGCTTCTTCACGCGATACGCTATTAAAAACATGTTGTGCCATCACCTTCCTACCACTTCCTGTCTTCTTCTTTGTCTTTTCCCCCAGTAGTAACAGCTGGTTGTTAATCACGGCTTGAGAGATGCGAAAGTGTTTTACGTTTTGAAAAAAATACACTAATTTTGATACAGCCAAAAAAAAAAAAACACGCCTTATCGTAACGTAAAAACTTTTTAGCAAACATGTTTGGTTTTTTTTGGAGTTTTTTGGGTTTTTTTTGCAATTTCTGTGTTTTTTGTGAAGCAAATTTATCCTCATAATTCCAACTTGCGCTGTGATATGGTCAATGGAAATGTAGCCAACGTCATTTCCAAGCATTCAAAAGCCACACTACACCAACATGGAGGCTTCCAGGATCTTGATGACGGAGGGGAAACTCACCACACCATTATTTGCCTGGATATTCTTACTTCCCAATCAATCATTGGCAATGTTCTTCACTGACGGAGCTTTTCCATCAGTTATCAATAAGTTAGTTCAGTCCATTTCTGTTCTTCTGCCTGTGGGCAACCCTTTTCTGTCTTTTGCTACAGTCTGAAACTTCTTTCATGTGTTTGTTTCAGGTGATGCACATCCGCAAGCTGCTAGCTAAGATGGACCGACCCAACGGCCTCTACCCAAACTACTTAAACCCTCGCACAGGCCGCTGGGGCCAACGTAAGTACACAATAGAAGTCTTTCTTGATTTTTCTGTCTTAAATCTTAACGTTTCTGGATCGCTGGCGTCCGACCAACCTGTTTGGAGAGGTCCGAAGATGTTCTTGCGAGCTTCCAACGGCCCCTCGCTCCTAAGTGTGCCGTTATGACGGAAAACAAGAGATTAGCACCGTGAGAAGTGGAGACAAAAGTCCCATGGATCTTCGTTAATGAGGACAAATTGAATCAGGCAGAAGACTGAAGATGGGGAGTTTTTCGTTGTCGCTAGATTGATTACATTTGGCAGTTTGCCCAGAGAAATGATCGGCTCTCAGAGAGAAGTTATTGAAGAAGTGACAGAGGTTTTCCTCTGGAACCTTTTATTCCTAACTAATGCACTTTTTGGCTTCCATTAAACGGATTTATTTGTTCTAATTCACACCGCTATCCTAAGTAGACCAGTTTATATTATTACATTTAGATACAGACTTTATTTTGACAGGAATGCTGTTGAGAAACGCTCCACTGCCTTCCTGTTTGAAATAAACATACGGTTTATATCTGAACATTTTAATTTATTTTCATTCGTGTTGCGCTTCGGCGAATGACTCAGCAAAACAGAGTGAAATAAACTATTTCATGATGTTCAGTTGATTTATTTGAAACAAAGCATTGATGACCAGATATCATCTTGATATTCATCGAGAGGAAATAAAAAGATGAAATCTGCAATACACTGCATCCGTATGTTTGCGTAGGCTAAAGGTTACCATGGCGACTGTGCTAGGCTATATTGAGCATATTGAGTTCCACCAAGTTAATAGCAAATAGTAAATATGTAGAACTGTGTTCTGCTTGGTTCTGATTCGTTCTTTCTGTCGGCTTTTGTTTTGTAATATTTTGGCTAATTGAGTGTTAAGATGATTATTCCCTCTGCTTTCTCGTTGCTGTGCAGCTGGAAGTATTTTTTTCTTTTCTTTTGTTGTTTTAATTTTTGACAGTTCTCACAGTGTGTAACCGTGGCAACAAGGAACCTTTTTTTTTACAGCTGGGAGCCGCTGATTAGCATCTCAAAAGCTCAAATAACCTCTGTACTACGACTCTAACGTTAACCTAAAGTTCAAATCTCTGCCACCTATCACAACAGGCGACGCTGCCTGGTCAAGCTTCACAACGCTGTGAAAATGTAACTTACTACGGCATTTAATTTCCCTCTGGGTGAAAAGTAAAGTATTTTTGAATCGACTTTAAATATCTCCCTTCAGAATTTTATTAAGTTTACGTTTCAAACAAGTTAAACTGCTGATCTTTACAAGCGGAGCAGCGCATTAATGGACGGACAGGTGGCACGGCAGTCGGACTGATGTGCTTATAAGTGCGGAGTTTGAGCCAAAAGCTGGGGGAAAATAAATGGATGGAAACTGTAGGGAGGGCAGGTTGATTGAGGGATGGTTGAGTACATTAATGGATTGGAAGTTAGCCGGCGGACCGCACCAGAAGACGGATGCTTATGGATGGTTTGTGTTTGCGTCAGGAGGTTTCATTAGTGTTCTAGCGCAGACGGCAACACGCTTTTTCTTAATTTACCATCATTACCTCAATCCGTTTAATTGACTGAAAATGACGAGATGATTTCTAATGGTCCTTTAAAAGGTGATATAATTTTTTTTATTTATTTATTTTTTATATGAAATAATTATTTCTAATCGAGCCGTGCGGTAATCACGCCCCCATCAAACGACTACGCTTTTTCCCAGAAGCAAAGCGTAAGTGGGTGCCTGTAGCAGCTTGGAGGCTTTGCTGAGTCTGAACAACAAAAGCAAGAAAATAATCAAAGTTCGTTGAGGGTTTTTTCTTTCTGTTTTTCCATCTTGGATGAAAATTCAGCCTTAATCGGCTCGAGGCCTCCAGGGTGTAAAGGCTGATGCCGCGCAAACAGCAACATGACTGAAATCCAAAGCTTGTTGTGGCAGCTAACGACATAATGTTTCTTTTCTCAAACATGTTATCATCTGAAGCATTTTGTAGCTTTTTTTATGTTCTATGTGAAGTTTGTTTTTATAACCTACATTGTCCGTTTTAACAAATCCATTTGATCAAAACAGCGTGACGAGCTAAAAGCTGAACTTTTATCCAAAAACTAAACTCATATATACTTTACACATGTTTTTTTCCTCATGTTGTTGCATTACAACCACATCTTGAATGTGGACACCTCCATCTTTGGGAATCAATCATACTGTAGAGTGTGGAAAGCATTGAACTCTTCCCGTTATCCACTTTATAATACAGCAGCTTTCCAGTATAATTTATCTGTTTTGTTCATTTGGGTTTTACTTCTTTCCTTCTCCCACATTAATTCTTGAAGGACTCCAATAAAACACGTTTTGTTTTGTGAGACAACAAATTAACTTGATTTGAAATGACAGCTCATCCAAACCCTTCCTTCACATTAAGTCCCCAGTGTTTGGAACAGGGTGTGTGTGTGTGTGTGTGTGTGTGTGCGTGTGTGTGTGTGTGTGTTGTGTGTGTGTGTGTGTGTTTGCACCTGTCAGTGAAGCACACTTGAGTCGTAACTCACTACTCATTTAAATTCATTACAGCTCTGTTTGTACAGTAGGTTTTCAGGCTGGGGAGACTCTCTGGGCCGTCTATTGTTCTAATCAGCACAAAGCACCAGTAACATGGAGTCCTCTGTGACCATATTAAAACTCTTCTGTCAAACTGTTTCTCCCCCATGCTTTCATTTCCTGTTTAGCATAACAATTTGTCCTCTCCTCCATGAATCGTGTCATTTTGCACTAACTCACTCCAGCAGTAGGATTTTCTCTTCTTTGTGGTTTAGTGATCCTCCTTTACTTTTATTTGATGTCTAAAAGTAATATTTTAATGCAGTCGGCTAACAGCGACTCAAAAGCCCTTTTGTTAATTTATTATTATTCAGTACCAGTTTTAGCTCATTCATATTTATCTCTTGTATATACTCTGTGAAATCTTAAGTTTGCTGCTGGACCATTTTATTTTTAATAAAAACATTGCCAGCATGATGTGTAAAACTACTTTAAACATCGTTTAAGTAGTTTTAAAATTAAAACACAAAAATAGTAAAACTACAATTCTTCAACAATAATAAACTATAGAATTAGCGTCTGAGTCCCACATTTTACTTTGAAATGCACAGCCTAAAGCTGATTACTTTCCATTGAATCCATGATGTTTATGAACCAGTTCTTCAAAACACCACCAGATGGCGGCGTCACTCGCTCTGAAAGTCGTTGAACTCCTATTTTACATCTGTAAGTTGTGTTCATAAGTATTAAAAATCGTCCACAAAAACATCTTTGTGTTTATAAACAGCTTTGATAAATTGTAATATTAAGCCAACTTTGGATAAACAGGAAATTAAAGTTATAAAATTGGGGATGAATAGGCATTACAGGGGCAGTAGCCCAGGGCGCCAACTTGGGGGGAGGGGAGGTGCCCAAGGATTTTTTTTTTAATTTTTTTTTAATGAATGCATATTTTGCAAACATTGTACTATGTTTAAAACTCATTGACCCAAATTAGGTAACCTGTATTAATATTTTGGGGATTTTTATGAATTTATGAATTAACAATATTCAAATCTTAGAAAAGTATAAAGTTATAGTCCATTTCTTTGGGGACAACACAGAGTTATCGCCTTAAACCTACAATGCATCAGTTCATATGGACTGTCTGTTACTGTACTGTAATTTGCATTAGTAAAATATTTTTTCCTTAGTGGATTTGGCACCGGCTCCAGCCCAGAGGCCCTCATCCTTGTAAATCCGGCCCTGCTGGTGACGCATCCACATGGTTTCGTTCTCAGACTTTCTTCCGCTTGAAAACTTTTGAAGAACACCTTCCGAAGCGTTTCACAATTCAACAGGCGTAAAACCAGGAGGGAGAAAAAGCTGCATTGAGCTGCAGTTAAGAGCATTTCCATCTGTTGTAAATGACTGCTGTTAAAACGGACTTTTTAAGGAGACGTTTGAAAGAAGACCAGAGGAAATAAACAGCGGAGCCACGCTCATCGCTCAGCCTCGGTGTCGTGAAGGTGGGGTTGCCACAATTCTGCTTGACAAAGACAGAATGAATAATTCATTCTCCTCTTTTGCTCTTTGTCTTTGAATATCCCTCCAGTTCCCTAAAGGCATGTTATTCACCTCCAGATCAAGAGCTTGATAAGACACAAAGCATCTGCTCAGATATCAGATGTGGCTACCTGGAGCGGAGGAGAGTCTGAAATTAATCCCATTTCTCCACAGAGAGACGGGGATAGCCTTTTTATTTATTTATTTATTTATTTTTTAAATAACTAAAGGATAAAACTAGAATAAGTCTGAACCTTCCCTCTTGATTCCAGCAGGTGGGCCTGCAGTGGACGTCATATACGTGTTTTTACTGTAAAAATACTAAAATGAAGGGAGAAAAGAACTCATTTTAACTCTGCTGGAACGTTTCCACTCTAAACGGAGTCCCGTTTTCACTCTGCTTCGTCCAGCTACTCAAGCTGTGTAAACCTCAGTAATTATTACCGGGAACAGTGAAATATGAGACGGTAAACAAAACGAGGAAAACCAGAAAGCGTGCTGCCAGTATTTTGTGGCTGCCGAGAAGTGAAGGGAGAAAAAAATAAATAAATCAAAACATGGCTTCGGTTGATGCTGCGCTTTGCCAAGGACGTTGAGGCACAGATTAGAACTGAATAATTCATGCTCATTCTCTCCGTCTCCAGCTAATCTCAGAACTCGTCTCTCCGCAGATCACACCTCGCTGGGAGGACTGGGCGACAGCTTCTACGAGTACCTGCTGAAGGCCTGGCTCATGTCCGACAAAACCGACACGGAAGCCCGCAAGACCTACGACGACGCCATCGAGGTGCGCCGCCGCGACTCCTCGCGCAGCTTTCGGGCCCGTCCCGCTTCACGTCTGCGTGTTTGTTAAATCCGGAGTTAAATGTTTTTCCACCCCAGGCCATCGAGCGCCACCTCATCCGCAAATCCAACGGCGGGCTGACGTTCATCGGCGAGTGGAAGAACGGCCACCTGGAGAGGAAGATGGGCCACCTGGCCTGCTTCGCCGGCGGCATGTTCGCGCTGGGCGCCGACGGCTCGCCGGACGACAAGGCCGGCCACTACCTGCAGCTCGGTGCAGAGATCGCCCACACCTGCCACGAGTCCTACGACAGGACAGGTGACGCTTCTTTTAGTTGTTTGGTTTTTATCCAGAGTTTTTCTTGTCCTTTCAATATTTTGAATGTGTTGATTTTGTTATCTGTTCAGCACTTAGTCGCTGATGTTGTTGTTTTGGAATGCTTTATAAAAGACGTAGTAGAAGAAGGGATGCACCGATCTGCCTTTTTCACTTCTAGTACCGATATCTCAGGATTAGCATTGGCCGATAGCGATCCATTACAGAAAAACATTCTGAATTTACTTAAAACGTTTCTTCTTTTAAACACAGACATAAATGTAATGAAGTACAAATTAATTTAATAATTCTGCACCAGTACAGCACACTGAAATACACCAATAGCTTCCCAGGTTTGGTCAAATATGTAAAAACAACACTAATTTAGTTTGTTCAACATAAATATATAATAATGAAACTGTACGTGGATATAGTGCTTTTGAAAAGTGTTCAAACTATAACATATTTTGGGGGGTTTGCATCACAGACTAAACACAAAGTAGAGGCTTAAGAAAAAAAAGAGATTTATGACTTAAAAATGAAAATGCATGCCACACTTTAGATGATTGTTTGTAAAATAAAAAACATGGTGGGACCAGTAGAAACGAGAAATCTGGTTGGTTTATGAGAAGATGCTAGCTAAAATGTTATGAGCCCTAACGTTAAAGCAGTAATCATAAACATTAGCTTTGCTAACGCTAAAATGCTGTTCCAACATGGTATTTAGTGTAAGCTAACGCGCTGAAGCGTTTCGTCTGTTTTACTGTTGAACTGCAGCGATGCATTTTGGATAGACAGTAAACTTAATTTGCCATCTTCATCACAAGCGTCAGGAGAGGAAACATGTCTGCTGCTTAAACCATTTTCACCCACTTCAAAATAAAAGCATGAATATCTACGGCTAGTCGCTTGGAGTCGATAGCCAAAACTTCAACTCCGATGTCAAACTTTAATCAACTAAGAGTTTACAAGACAGTCGAGTAAATTTAGAAATTACCAGGAAAAATGAATGAAAAATAAAGCTAAGTGAGCTAAATGTTTTCAAAGTTAGCAAGAGCGCTAAAAGAAAAATTATCTCTGCTATTAGCGGATTAGCATAAGTGTGCCCACCACTAGGAGTGGTGACGAAGCTAAACGCAAGGAAATCCTGACAGAAAAACGTAAAGGCTGCGAAACATGAAGCCAAATGCACATATTTATTTGGCCTCATGTTCTAATGTGACCTCATGTTTCAGATTTTTATTTGTAAAAACAAGTAGAAAACAGTCCACCAACTTTATGTCAATGCACTCCTTTCTGTTGCCACTGAAATACTTGTAATTTGTGGTTGAAAGGTGAGAAATGCTGTGCCGTGCGTCATACAATTCACTCCCTGGCCAGTAAAACGTCCCATTCCAGCACATCTCCTGGAACCATATTTCATGTTAAATGTGACACACATTGGCAGTGACATGTTGGCGAGCTTATTAATTCATTTCCATCAACATTGCTCATTATTTTAATGAAGATCTTTAACGATCAAGACACATGTGTGGACAGTTTTCTCCTCTAATCCCAAAGTTTCTCAGTGCTGCAGTGTTTTAGGTTCTGCGCTCCGGGCCTTCTTTCACATTTCCAGCCCCATTAATCATCCTGCTGCCATCTTGGATTATTTGCTGCTGGGAAAGCATGGATTTATTAATGGATAAGTTTGCCTATTTGGCATATTAAGCTGGCAGCTGATCTCATTCCACACATTGCAGACCTATAAAACAACTGAGTCCCACCCATAGACATGTAAGTGGGCTACTACAGGTATGAAATGAGGAAAGAGGCTAAAATAACAGGAAATATTGTCTTGGTGGTGTTTTTTTATTTTTTTGATCCAGCCATATATCTTGTATTTTCCATGATTTTGGGGCGGGGCTTAGAATCTAATATGGTCATCAGACATCCTGTTTATGACTATAAATTTTTTTCTTATTTATTTATAAATTTTTTTAAACTTTGTTAGTTTTTCCTCTCCTTTAACGAAGCCTGACTGAGATCAAATAAATCAATAAAACTTGTCAGCGGTCTGATGCGGCATCATGTGCAAGTCGGTAAAATTGTGATGTCACTCTGAGCGGGTGGAGAGTGGGGTTGCCACGGCAACAAATGAAGACGGAGGGGAGGTGAGAGAGAAGCGCGCGGGGAATGTTCCCGGCGGCGGTCAGGCTGTCTAAATTTGGGCTCTCGGTTATTGAGCGGTCAGCCTTTGGGGAACTTTCCGCCTTGCTTGTGCCGCGGCGCCGTAATCTGCTCAGAGACGAAAATGCTGCTCTGTCAGCTTCTCCGTGTTTCCCTCCCCCCCTCCTAATACTCGGTACGCTTAATTGGCTGAAGACATTGGTTGTAAAAAGATTGAGGAAAAAAAACAAAAAAGCTAGTAAAATCAATGCGGCTGGATGCTTTTTATGACTTACACATGTGTGTATCTGTGTGTGTGTATCTGTGTGTGTGTTTGCCCACACACTCCTATGCGGAGTCTAATTATCAACAGCAACTGGACCATTAAGACAAACAGGGAGCAAAAGATAATGTTGATCTCAATTCTCCTCTTTCAACTCTTAATTTGTTCCTTTCACTCTCTCCCCTCCTTTGTTTACCCTCCTAACTCGCCAACTCTATTCTACCTTTCTCTCTCTCTCTCTTCCTTCCTCTACCCCTCCATCATCATCATCACCCCAGTCCTGAAGCTGGGCCCAGAGGCCTTCAAGTTCGACAGCGGCCTGGAGGCGGTGGCCGTGCGGCAGAATGAGAAGTACTACATCCTGCGGCCGGAGGTCATCGAGACCTACTGGTACATGTGGAGGTTCACCCACGACCCCAAATACAGGCAGTGGGGCTGGGAGGCGGCTCAGGTAAGGACCAACGCTGACTTGGATTTTATTCTGGAGCTGCAGTGTGTCACGTTTTACAGATTTGTTACAGAATGCCAGATAACCAGTGAAAATAATATTAAATCGAGCTCCTCTTCCTTCACCCTCTGTAGAAACAACCAATCAGAGTCAAGAGGAGGGTCTTAGCACTGTCAGTCAAGCTAGTATACATGCTGCTAAATGTGCTAATAGCGGAGAAACGGCTTACTGTGCAAAAAAAACACAGTAAGTGTGGTGGACATGCTAACTAGCTTTAGCATTGATGAAAGGCTTTGGTTTGGCAGAGAGAGCGAGGGCATACATAAGCATGATTGACAGCGCTAAGACCCTCCTCCTAGCTCTGATTGGTTGTTTCTGCCCTTGGATCAAGAGGCAGAGGAGCTCTATTTTTATCCTGTTATCTGTCTAATCTTATGCTGTCAGGACATAGTGATGGGTTAATATGTAATAAATATATTTTTAAAAATCATATTTTTTATAAAAGTTACATAATAGACAGATGAACATTTTACCCTCGTTATCACTTCTCTGTTTCCTTGTACATACGCCACAAAGAGCATTTTAGGTTTTTAGAGGTTTTGCATTACTTCCATTAAGGCCACCGATTCAGTGCTGTGCAAAAGTATTCATACTCTGAGCTTCAGCATTCAGCCTCTGTAGTTTTCTGGAAGCTTGTTCCAGAAAACTGCAAGACACCCAAAACACTGAGTTCCTCTAAATCCAGGCTAAAAGTCCACGTTTGATTAGTAGCAACTGGAACTCTGAACAACATATTGGATGGATATTGATGATTTCGGTGACGGTATTTAGTGGCCTTGCCTTGTTGCTGAAATGTGCCACACAAATAAACCTTCACTTGACATTTTGTCACATTAAAAGCACAAACTTTAATGTATTTTATTTGAATCTTAATGCGATCGACCAACACATACAGAGAGTCTGATTGGAAAGTGGAAGGAAAATTAGTTTCCCCTCCAATCTCAATCTTTTATAAAATCATAAACGTCTCTCTGTGCGGCCTGCGTTTATGTTCAGCCCTCCTGAGTTGCTGCTTTGTTGAACCTCATTTTGATGCGACAAGCTGCTCTGCACGTCTATGAATGAAATTTCTGCCCATCGGTCTGCCAAGTTTTCCTCTGTCAGATGGAAAACGGTGAAGTAGCAAAACATCAATAAGCAGTCGCTTTGTAGTCTCAGTTGGAATCAGATCTCCTCCCAAATGTTGCTTATTTGTTTGCTTTGACTGGACCGTTCTAACAAATCAATCCTCCAGCACTGTTCTGTCTCATTCAATCTCCCGTTATCAAAGTGGGAATGATTTGTTCACCATAGATAGCACTTTGAGTGGAAGCAAAAAATATATATTTAAAAATATATATTTAGTGTTATTTGAGCTAAAACTCATTTTTCCCCCCAAATCTTTCCTGTGTTCGCCACATGACTCTTTCGACAGTACGTTTTTATTTCTTGCAACCTCTGCATAAATTTGAATACACATCTTCCGTTAACAGATTCTCACACCTGAACTGTTTATTTCTGCAGTTAGCTGCTTCCAATTAATGAAATTTAACTCCTGAAAAACATTTTCTTCTTCTTCTGTACTTTTATGCAGCAATGTGTGTTGATCTACCACATCAAATCCCAAAAGTGAAAGTATGTGGTTGCAGCATGAGAAGATGTGAATATTCAAAGAGCACGATCACTCCTGCAGTGCAGTCAGCTACCAATTGTGTTGTTCTGCAGCGTGTTCAAGATGGCGGCGGAGTTAAAATAGCCTCTGGTGTATAAAAGGCTCCACCTGTTTTCCTCCAGCCTCCTCGTCGTGTTGGAAGCTCGTCACAAACAGAACGTCGTCGAAGAGCTTCCCGCTTTAAATCTGAGATCAATGGCTCCTGTCACAGTTCCCTTTCATATCGGGCTAATTATCGTTATTGAATGCCTAAAATTCGCATTAAGGGCCACGGCTATTATTTGTCATTACGAGCTGAAAACAGCACATCGGTCATAATGGGAGAAATGAATGTAATCAGTGAGGTTCGGAAATATAGAGCGCGTCTGAAACGATTGCCTCGATGAATGCACAAAGAGAGAGCAGGCAGGTGAAATATAGCAGCTAGTGACTCCCAGGTGCTCTGCAGTCAGTGTCGTCCAAAGCTCATTCTGATTCAGGATGGGGTTAAAGAGGCAGCATTATGTACAAGTGACTTTTTTTTTAAAAACTCACCTGGAGAGTTTTTGATTCTTTCATGCATGTTTGAGAAATCCTTTAATCTCCATGGCAACCTGTAGAAAACGCCTGGAATGAGCTGCAGTTTCCAAATTTCCAAGCTTCCGCCTCACAGAGCACCCCGTCCCTCTTGGCTCCCCCAATCAGCTCCTTCAGACTAGCCAGCAGCAATTAGCAAACACCTGGTGGAGCTGAGCATCTGTTTACCTCATTATAGGAGCTACTTCTCAGTGCAACTCCGGTAAAAACGTTAAAGGGTTAATAGAGGAGCCATGTTGTGATGACTTCCTGGAGGCAGAGTTTCAAAAAGAGCGGGAGCTTCTTAAAGAGACAGAGGCTCAATTTCAAGTCAAATTTCTTTCTAGTCATGTTTTATACAGTTCTGGAAAAAAAATTAAAGACCACTTAAAATGATCAGCTTCTCTGATTTTACTCTTCATCTGTATATGATTGAGTAAAATGAACATTGTTCTTTTATTCTATGAACTATCGACAACATGTCTCAGGAATTACAAGCAAAAAAATTATTTGCAGAAAATGAAAAATAATCAAAATAAGATGCAAAATAAGGTTAAAATGACCTTAAATAGTATAAAGAAAACAAGTTCACAACAATATTAATGTTTGAACTCAGGAAGAGTTCAGAAACCAATATTATAATGTATGGTTTAAAAAAATCATGAGGTTTTCAATGGGTTCAGTGCAATGGGCTCTTCATTTGTTCCAGAGCTGTATGTAGCATTTTTATAACAGTTGATTGTTATAAAATACATACTGCCCCTTTAAAGAGACGCTTTGACACACATCTATGAGAAAAAAGGAAAAGTTTTAATCACTTTTGTTTCCTCTTCCATACGTTGTTGAAAACGTTCAACACCGGTATTTTGTCTTAATTTCATCTTTTGCTCTATATTTCTTAGTTTCTTCTGAAGCCTTTTTTTAATCATCCTTTACAACAAGGACTTTTTTAATCACAGCATAAATCTCATCTCCCATAAATGTTTATTTAATCGGGGTGACGTCACATGGCTACATCCTGTCTCTAACGGCTGGATGTTAAAAGTTTGCTCCCATTTGAACCCGCCTCCTCCGTGCGACTGCTTGATGTGGTCTTTTAAGCAGGAGATCTGCTTTATTTCTGCTTGTTTTTTCGAGACAACCTTTACTTCTTCCTGTGTGTTATGATAAAAGCCGTCTGAAAATAGCACCGAGCTGAAAGCCTCCTCTGACGGGGGGATTAGAGCGCTCACCGTCTATATGAGTCGGCGCGAGACTCGTCGTTTTCATCTTCTTTCCATCTCTTGTTTTTCTCCTTTCTCCTGCCAGTCGTCGTGTCATTTAGTTTTAGTCTCTCTCTCTTCTTAGCAGCTCTTTGTTTTTGTTTTTCTGAGTGGGAGTAAATAGCATATGAGCACAAGTGCCAAGCAAATGTACTGGCAGGTGTGTTTATTAGCCGCGATCCTGAGTGACACTAAAGAGAGCTGGCGCTGAAGGCCTCGTCTTTACTTCCTTTTGCTTGGTTGAACCTTATAGGTAAACAGTTATAAATGTGATGGAAGAGATTCTTATTTAATGGCAGATTTATGCGGTTATAGTTCTGCATGTTGATCTGGACTGTGTGGAGTTTCAGTGGGTTTTAAGTGAAAATGTTTTCTGAAACGCTTTAAGCAGCTTTAAAGTGAAAATTAAAGCAAAAATTATTAATCTGTTAAACTATTGGTCTCTTATAAACCACATTTTAATTTGATGCTTCAGAGCATCATCCAGTAACTTTTACAGGGTTACCTGGAAAATCTTTGAATTTCAGTTGGATGTTTTCAAGGTTTGGAAAGTGCTTGATTTCTATATAAAGTGATATTCAAACTGTGAAGTTTTGTAGTAAAGTACAACCTAATGTTTGATTAAAAACATACATTTGGAAAGTGTTATAAACAGTCTTACCTGGAGTGTTACCTGGATTCTTTCATGCATATTTGAGAAATCCTTTAGTCTCCATGGCAACCATTCAGCTGTGCAAAACACCTGGGTGGACTTAGCTCCGCCTTTAAGACGAAGCTCCTCCTCAGAGCTGCAGTTTCCAAGTTTCCACCTCACTGAGCTATCCTTCCTCCACTCAGCTCCTTCAGACTAGCCAGCAGCAATTAGCAAACACCTGCTGGAACTGCCGTTTTCATTTGGTAACAGAGGGAAGATGCTGTGATGTTCCAGAAAGAGTAGGAGCTTCTTAAAGTGACAGAGGCCCAATTTCAAGGTACATGGTAAAAGTTCTATATCATATTTGAGATGTATAGCATTTTTCTAACAACTGAAGTCGTCATAGTTATCCGACTGTGCTACAAACCAGCACTATGTACCTGGAAAATATATAATACTGCCCCTATAAGGTCAGTTAGAATCACCAAAACTATTTTGAGAGACAACATTTTGTTGTATTTTAGTTGATCTTGTTGTAAAATATCAAATACTATCACAATACATTATAAGGAATAGTAATTAATTATATCATATGATAGTAAATTGAATCTGTCTTCTTTGGTTCATTTGTATTGTTTTTATGGAGAGTATTTTTGAAAACTTACTTTGAAAAGTTATGATGTAAAGCACTTTGAAATGCCTTGCTGGTGAAATGTGCTGTACAAATAAAATTTGATTTGATTTGAAAATGTTTGAAAAGTGCTTGAATTTTACTGTGGGAAAACTGTTTTTACGCTATCTAGAATTGGGCCAAACTGGGCTACGTTGGAGGGTTTAAAATGGAAAAAAAACAACTTGGACTTTATTCTGTTGGCTCAGAATATGTCTCCCAGGACTTTCAGATTCTTTCTGTACAGAAATCAGGCTCGTATGTTTCATTAAAAATTGTATGTTTAGTTTGTTTTTACATTTTTCATAGCAAAATACATTTTTGTTACCCATGTTGCAGAAAGTTTGGACTGCCCTGATGTAATTTAATGGAGCACACCTACAATAAACTCTCAGCCTACTGAGAAGTATTAGGAAGTACTAGGAAGTACTAATACTTCCTAGTATTTCAGGTTTGTTGTTTTTCTCCCCATAAGACGAAACTCTAACAAGCAGCACTTTCGTTTACTTCGCCTCATCGTTGCTAAAAGTTCTGCGTTTTCCTCCCTGAATTCGTGGTTTTCCACTAATTGTCTTCACATCAGGTTTGTCACTCATTACCTGAGGCTCTCTCCGAACGCCTCTCCTCCTCCGGTACTGTCTGTACTCTAACCCACTCACGTCTCGCAGACACCTGCAGTTTTCTCCAGATGACGCTCTCAGCCTCAGCTCCACACAGCTACATTTCTCCGCTCGTGGGTTTAGTTAAATGCATTTCTCTGACATAGCTGAGCAAGCCGACTTCCTCATGCAAACACCTGAGCCTCGGCGTGTTGCATAAACGGCTGTCAGACTGTTGCGGGCCACTTGATTAGATGCACCTGTTCAGTTGCTTGTCAACACCAAGGTCTGGTTTTATAACTCCAAAGTGACCCACATTCACAGAAGAAGAACGTTGGCATCACACAGGAGCGCTCCGTCTACGGAAGTAATAATGGACGCCGCCGTCTACGGATTGATTTTAAAGTTGTCAAGCAACGGGAGCCGACGGCACAATATCATAAGATGAAGGAAGTTTAAAAAAGAAAAAAGTAATATTAACTTGTGGAGTCCAACCTGCTACAGGCGAGGAGCGTCCAACAAAACGACTTAAACATCCAGATGAGCTGGTGATGCTGGTTGGTTTGCATTTGTATGTCCATACGGCTGTCGCAGTTAATCAATTCATCGCATGGTAAATTAAAATAAGTTTGATAATTTCCATTCATTTGAAGAGCAACTTTGTTCACAGAAACATAATCTGTTTTATTTGTTGTTTCGGATTTTGTTCCCCCCCGTTTGTTTTGTCGTGAAGATATTTAAAATATCCTTCTAAGCATTCCTTACAAAACTGAAGTTTATTTGTCTCTGAGGGAACGAATTTGCATTATTGTGCAATCAATATATTACTTGAAAATTGTCCAAAACAACGATATTATTTATCACAATAATTTCTGGGCCTATTTATTGTCTAGCAAAATTTATTGTGACAAGCCTGTATGTG
>NW_006800241.1:202310-208293 GCF_000485575.1 Poecilia formosa | reverse complement strand
TGTGTGTGTGTGTGTGTGTGTGTGTGTGTGTGTTTGGAGTCGAGTGACACGGCTCCATGAATCAAAAAATGCAGGCTCACGCCGGCCTGCAGCGGCCCATGAATAACAGGAATTATGGTCCAAACTCTGTGCGAAGCAAATCTGCTGACGGCAACGAGGTCACACGAGGACGTTCCTGCGTGGCCTGGATCAGTGAGTGTGTGTGCGTGTGTGTGTGTGTGTGTATGTGAGATGGAGGAATGGCTAAAAGACGAGGGGCAGAGATAATACTATTCAATTACATGTGTTAATAGTGAAAGTCGATAGGCCGTGTCCCACAGTATAATGCAGCCAGAATTAGTCAGCGGGGGCCAAATCTACTGTGATAAGTTCCCTTTGGGAATCAATGGAGCTCACATGTGCTAGTGGGCTGTTAGCGTCACCCGCTTGACGATCAATAAACTTTTAATGGCATTGAGTGTGAGAAGGGGCAGGCTGGTGCACCAACTTTTTAATTATTATTATTATGTTTTAGTCTGTATTTATTTATGTGACGTGAGCTGGAGGAGCTGTCTAATCCAGTCGGTCTCAGTTTGGTTTTCTCACTTCTTCTTCCTGGTCTTGTCACCAACAAACTAAGTCGGAAATGTCACGTCGTAGATCATAACCTCTCCTCATTCTGTCATTTCTCTTGTTTACATACCTTCCTGTCAGGCAGCCAACATGATTGCTGCCTGACAAACAGAACTGCTTTTTCTATGCAGACCGAGCCCAGTTTTGGTTTCGTGTGCCTTTAACCGCTCGTCCAGTTTCAGAGTCCCCGAGCCCAGTTTTGGTTTCGTGTGCCTTTAACCGCTCGTCCAGTTTCAGAGTCTCCAGGCCGCCGTGCTGAGCTGCGAGAAGAAAAGTGCTGCCATTGAATTCCTGAGTGCTGCTACCGTCGACAAGACGGAGTCTTCAGACTAGGCCTGTCACAATAATGAATTTTGCTGAGTGATTAATTGTCTAAAAAATTATTGCGATAAACGATAATATTGTTTCAAGACCTTTTGACACTGATTTAATGGAAATGACTAATAATGCATGTGATTTCCTGCCATAGATAGATACATTTTATTTTCAAAATAATACATGACACTGGAGCTGATAAACTAAATAAACAAAACAACCAAAAACAAAAATAAAATGGATTCTCAGTCTCCATTAACAAAAAACGTACTTTAATAAAAACTAAACAACATAAAGCCAAAGTGTAAACAAATACTACATTCAACCAAAAGAGTGCAGATTATGAAGTCTGTATTGCCCTTCAGTAATTTAAATAGAGAAGATGGGCACATCCGACTACCTAATGCAATAGTTCACACTACACGACTTTTTGTCCCTATTTTCCCCTTATGATAATCTTAGATCGTTGTCCGATCTAAGATTATCGCTGGTGATTTCGTAACCGATCATCCTGCAGTGTGTGGTGTGTTATGGTAGATTGTGGTGGCCGCTCTGATCTAAATCAGGGATTTTCCCCGACTGGGAGCTTAACGCTGAATGTGACAGGTAGCCAATCAGAAAGCGCGGATTCTCCACTGTGCTTTCTGAGGGGAAATAACGAGGGGAATCCCAAACAGCTGACACGGCGCAACCTGAAGTCCAGCGGACATCGGAGATGATATGTGGAAACAACATTAATATTTATTCAACATTTCGTGCAAAGACTATAGAAATGACAAGGAGAGGAGTCGGAGCCAAATTACTACCGCAGTTGATAAACCCGGTAGGTTTTCAGCTGTTCTTCGTTAACGTGACATAAACGGGTTACAATGATTTTCATTCAGTCAGGACTTTATGCTGACTCTAGCCACATGCATCACAGGTAGATTCTAGTAAAGCATTGATTAATGCCTGATTTTAAAATTAGACTTGTAGCCATTATTTTGTGCCCATGTGGCTGGACACCACACGGCACGACGAACCCGATCGAACCGTTATACCTAGGATTTCTGTCAGCTAATGTGTCTCTCAGGTTTTGAAAATGGGCCGACAGTCGGCCGACAACCCTTTTAGTGTGAGCTGGACATTACACTAAGGAAATGAGGAAGGGAGGGTCAGTGCAGAGCACCGTAGTTGAGCCTTTTTTCATTCAGTGTCATCAACAGAAAGAAAAAAAAAAAAAAAAAAAGGAAGGGACGATAAAGCCGATAATTAAAATAAGGTCGATAGGTTTAATTTATCGTGCGATTAATTGATTTATCGTTTATCACAACAGGCCTACTTCAGACTCAGGAATATTGCAGCTCGCTGTGTTAAATAATCCGTGTCCGTATCAGGAACGAAAATGAAAACATCCTCAAAGAATGATGCTCTGAACTCAACCAAAGGGAAACATTGCAGTAATCCTATCGCAGTATATCGAACGCTGGGGGATGTTTGTGGGTTTATAGTGGAGGATTTCAGCTGCTTTTCAAGATCTACAACTGATAACACCAATGTGAATTTATGTAATGAAATTGTGTTGCTTCCATTAAATGAGAAATACAATTAAAATCACACGTGAATATGTTAGTTCACACGATGTCATTTTTAAAAAAAATGCCACTTCATCATCATCCAACTACTTCCTGTCATCTTCTTTGTCGTTTCCATCAGTGGTAACATCCAGTAGTTGATCATGTTTAAATCATTTAAATCAGAAAACAGTTTTTTTTTTCTTTTCAAAATTAACACGTTTCCATTAATCAAATTTATTTTCAGAATTCCAATTTGTGCAATTACATGACCAATGGAGATGCAGCCAGTGTCACATGATCAACCTCTTCCACTGCCCCTTTAGTAACAAACGGCAACAAGAGGGAAATAAATATCGATCGTTAATATCAGCCCCGTTTTATTTACTGGACGGATACTGAAAGATTAAAAGACCAGTAGTATTGACCGATACCGATGTTAATGCCGATATATCCTTCATCCCTAATATATTTGGGCCTGTTTGTATAAATTAAAGAAAATCCTTACTTCAAATTTGTATCCCAGATTTTACTTTCTGGACGTCTAACTCTCAACAAATGTTTGAAACGGATCTTCAAAATCCTACGATGGGTGTACGAAAACTTTTCACCGGCAGCAGGTCACGACCCCCAACCCTAAGTCTGTTATGGTAGGAAGACATTAACTCATCAGCTATAAAATGTAAACCAGTCAGGAATTTCAACCACCAGCCGTCCTGATTTACTCGTCATCAGGCCGTCTGCACGGATCAGGATCAGCTTCCAGACTTTAGCACATTGTTCCCTGATGGTGACATCCTTCGTCCTTCCAATGCAAAATTTAATATATAGAAACTAATTCAAACTATCATAACCCAAAGCAAGTCATTTTTGATATGTCGGCTGACATATTTTAAACTAGATTGAGTCGCTGGAGGAGGGCAGACCTGTGACTGCTCCCGTTTTTTGTGGAAGGAGAGCAGAAATGCTGGGAAGCGTTTGTGTTTTGTAGAGCTGCTGCCTCCCGACTGTCACCCAGGACCAGCTCTAATCTGTCTAAAGCAAAGAAATTAATTACAGCGAGCTTTTATAAGCTTATTAAAATGTGCTCTCCTCCCCCACGTGTTCTCTTTGCTCTGCTCCTTTCTGCTCTCGTTTTCATCGTCCTCTCTGATCTGTCTTTCCTTCCTTTGACCATTTCTTTTTAGACGTCACCGCTCGTTTCTGTTCAAGTCTTCATTTGTTTTACACCTTTGACGTTTGTGGTTTCCCTACCTCCTTCCCTGCGTGCTCTCGTTCTTTGTACTTCTTGCTCTTTTGAGGTTCATTCACACCATCACTGCTTAGTCCTCTCTAATCGAACTCTAGTTTGCTTGCCTCGAATGTCGGGTTAATTTGGGGAAGTGGGAACGCGCAATCAAAAAAGCGAATTCTGTTCCGCCTGAAATCCTCTGTTAAAGTGAACTCTGTTGCAATTTGAATTCATTTGTGGCCAGAGACTGCTCTGTAAGCAGGGAGCGGGCTATGATGCAAGGCATTCTGGGTAAATACAACCCGCTAGCGAGTCTAATGCTAGCTAGAGAAATGTCTCTTGGTGTTTTGCCAAAGGCAAAAGAGGAATCCTACAACCACTGAAATCTGATGCTATCCCAGTTTTGTTTAGATCAGGGGTGGGCAACTCCAGGCCTCGAGGGCCGGTCTCCTGCAACTTTTAGATGCGTCTCTACTTCAGCACACCTGAGTCAAATAATGAGGTCGTTGGCAGGACTCTGGAGAACCTGACTGCACTTAGGAGGTGATTCAGCTGTTGGATCCAGGTGTGTTGGACCAAGGAGTCATCTCAGAGTTGCAGGACACCGGCCCTCGAGGACCAGGATTGCCCACCCCTGGTTTAGATGGTTGTGCTCAGGAAGGAAGTTGTGCTCAGTGTCGTCTTCTCAGGTTTTGTGTCATCATCGTTCTTGGTGTAGCGCCACCACAGGCGAGGAGGGTAACAGGTTTTTCAAAGGGTTTGGTTGATTTGACTCAGTGCAGTGTGAAAGCAAACCGCAGCAGCCGAAAATGTAACAAATGTTGCAATTTGGTCCCCAATGGAACGGAGTCTGCCACACTATCAGGTTTGAAAAGACTTACATTCTTCCCTTTCTCCATCCTGTGTCCTCCAGGCCATTGATAAGTACTGCCGGGTCAGTGGAGGCTTCTCCGGAGTGAAGGACGTCTACTCGTCCAACCCGACCTACGATGACGTGCAGCAGAGCTTCTTCCTCGCCGAGACGCTCAAGTAAGTTTGATTTGAAGCAGTTTCCTCCTAAACACTTAGACGGTTTCCCCTGTAGAAGTCCAGTATAAGTTGGGTTTTGCCCAGAACCAAAGCAGTAGATGGTTTATGCCTGTGTGTTTGATGCAGAGGGAACCCCTGGTTTGGTTTTCTGTCCCATCAGTTGAACAGCAGCTCAGAGTCTGGGGAGTATTGCTCTGGTGGTTCACTGCTTCCCCCTGGTGGCTGCTCGGTGTAAATGATCCCCTTCAGGCTCTGCTGCTTTTCTAACCAGTTTCTCAGGCTTCCTTTGCAGTCTGGAATTAGAGCTCACTATTTTCCAGGTCTGGATAAATATGAAAGAAATAGATTATGGAACAGTGTTTGTATTTTCAGACTTTATTCACTTTATTCCATGATGTAAATGTTTTGTCCTTCATTTGTTCCTTTTCCCTTCCTTCTTTAATTCCTTGCTGCCTTGTCTTTATCCTTTATTTCTGTCCTTTTCTCCTTCCTTCCTTGTGTCTTTCTTCTTTTCACTCCTTAATTTCATCCTCCCTTACTTACTTTGTGTCCTTCCTTTAATCCTCCCTCCTTCCTTACATTAGTCCCTTTTGTCCTACTTTTATTCTTCCTCTCGTTCTTTTCTTGCGGCCTTCATCCCTTTCTTCATGCCTTTAACTTCTTTCTGTTCTTTCTGTCTTTCTTTTTTTCTGCCTTGATTTATCGTGCCCTTCCTTTACACTTGATTTCCTTCATCCTCCCTTCCAACCTTTTACTCTGTCCTTCCATCCTTTGTTCCTTCTCTTTCTTTCCTTCTGTCCTTCCTTCATCTGTCCTTCTGTATTTTTTTCTTCCTTCATTCCTTTGTTTTTCCTTCCTTTGCTCAGTCCTTTCTTCCTTCCTTCTGAGTCTCCTTATGTTCTCCCTCATTCCTTAGTCACTTCCTCCTTTCCTTCTTTCCTGTGGTGTTTCCGGTGGAAATAATAATGTTTTGTATTTAAAATGTCAAACTGAGCTAAAAGAACTGAGAACTTCAATCTGTGACTATCTGGCCGTTTTACCTGTAAAAACCTGGATCTCTCTCTAAACCAGAGTGTCAGCTCCAGCTGTGAATAAACAACCTAAAGTGACATTTCCCAGCTGCCGATCAGACCTCGGCTTTTGACTGGGATTGAAACGAACACCGACGAGGCTTCTGATGCCACCAGCGTGTGTGTGTGTGTGTGTGTGTGTGTGTGTGTGTGTGTGTGTGTGTGTGTGTGTG